>NC_048304.1:77667714-77737503 GCF_013100865.1 Trachemys scripta elegans | reverse complement strand
GATTTGTTTGGCCGTAAGGTTTACTCAGCCGGAGGGCTGCAACTTAGAGCGGCGAACCAACAGGCGCTACTGAGCCGCTACAATTTTAACTCCTGGAACTCTATGGGGAAGTTTAAGGAGTTGATTCCCCAAGAGTCCAGGGAAGAGTTTGGAGCCATGGTAGAGGAGGGTAAGAAGGTGGCTCGGACCTCCTTGCAGGCCTCCTTGGACATAGCAGACTCGGCTGCGAGGACCCTGGCTTTGGGTATCGCTATGCGGAGGATCTCCTGGCTTCAAGTTTCGGGTTTGCCTCCGGAGCTGCAGCAAACCCTACAGGATCTGCCCTTTGAGGGACATGGATTGTTCTCGGACAAGACGGACTCTCGCCTACAGAGCCTCAAGGACTCGAGAACAATCATGCGCTCCCTGGGGATGCATGTTGTGGGCCCTCAGCGCAGACCATTTAGGCCGCAGCCTCAGCGCTTCTCCCCCCCCCCCCCCGCCTCGTCAGAGACAAGACTCGGCCCGGAGGCGAGGGCGAGGTGGTAGGAGAAGGTGGACCGGCCCTCAACCCGGCCAGAACCAGGGGCCACCTAGACCACCTTCAGGTCCCAGGCAGAACTTTTGAAGGTGCGGTCGAGGACGGCGTCCCAGTCATCCCCCAGGATCCAGCCCCCTCCTTTCGGGATCGTCTCTCCCACTTCCACCGTGCTTGGTCCCTCATAACTTCGGACCGTTGGGTCCTCCGCACGGTGGAGAGGGGATACGCTATCCAGTTTTCTTCTATCCCCCCCTCCCACCCCCCTTCCCCGTCCCTCTTCAGGGACCCTTCTCACGAGCAACTTCTTATACAGGAGGTTTCTACGCTCCTGGCCATGGGGGCCATAGAGGAGGTTCCGATAGAGTTAAGGGGCAGGGGATTTTATTCCCGTTACTTCCTGATCCCCAAGTCCAAAGGAGGTCTGCGGCCCATCTTGGACTTGCGCGGACTCAACAAATTCGTAGTAAAGTTGAAGTTCCGCATGGTCTCTTTGGGGGCCATTATCCCTTCCCTCGATCCTGGAGACTGGTTCGCCGCCCTCGACATGAAAGACGCATACTTTCACATCTCAATTTACCCACCTCACAGACGCTTCCTGCGATTCGTGGTAAACACGGTGCACTACCAATTTGCAGTCCTTCCCTTCGGCCTATCCTCGGCCCCAAGAGTGTTCACGAAATGTATGGCTGTCGTGGCAGCGTACCTTCGTCGACAAGGGATACAGGTGTTCCCGTACCTAGACGACTGGCTGGTGCGCGGTCGCACCAAGGAGCAAGTTCAAGCTCACGTCCACAGAATAGTGCACACATTCAACGAGTTGGGCATCCTACTCAACAAGGACAAATCCACTCTAGAACCTACCCAGAGAATAGATTTCATCGGCGCAGTTCTAGATTCCAGACGTGCACAAGCCATCCTGCCAGACAACTGATTTGGCACCATCACGAGCCTCATTCAAGGGCTACAGGCCTTCCCAACCACCACGGTGAGGTCGTGCCTTACCCTGCTGGGTCACATGGCTTCCTGCACGTACGTAACCAGGCATGCCAGACTTCGGCTTCGCCCACTCCAGACCTGGGTGTCATCGATATACCGTCCACATCGGGACAGCCTGAACATGGTGGTCACGGTCCCGAACTCGGTCCTGGCCTCCCTCACCTGGTGGCTAGATCACAGTGTGGTCTGCGAGGGGATGCCATTTCACGCTCCACAACCGTCTCTACACCTGGTCACAGACGCTTCATCTCTGGGTTGGGGCGCCCATCTCAACGAACACCATACCCAGGGACTGTGGACTGCACCCCAGTTAGCCCTACATATCAATGTTCGGGAACTGATGGCGGTACGCCTGGCGTGCCAAGCATTCCTCAATCTCCTACGTGGCCGTTGTGTGTTAGTTCTCATCGACAACACCACGGCCATGTTTTACATCAACAAGCAAGGAGGAGCACGTTCGTCAATTCTATGCCAAGAGGCCATTCGCCTGTGGGACTTTTGCATCGCCCACTCAATCCACCTCACGGCATCGTTCCTCCCTGGAGTCCAGAACACTCTAGCGGACCGACTCAGCAGGTCCTTCCAGACGCACGAGTGGTCTATCCGTCCGGATATCATACATTCCATCTTCCGGAGGTGGGGGTTTCCCCAGATAGACCTGTTTGCATCTCGAGACAACAGGAAGTGCCACGTGTTCTGCTCCCTACAAGGTCGAGCTCCGGGCTCCCTCTCGGATGCGTTTCTCCTTCCCTGGAAAGACCACCTGTTTTATGCCTTCCCTCCGTTTCCTCTGGTCCACAAGGTACTGCTCAAATTGCGCAGAGACCAGGCACAGGTAATTCTGATCGCTCCAGCGTGGCCGAGACAACACTGGTACACCACACTGTTGGAACTATCGGTTCAGACACCGATCCCGCTTCCATTATGTCCGGACCTCATTTCTCAGGACCACGGTCGGCTGCGTCACCCCGACCTGCAATCACTCCACCTCACAGCGTGGCTGCTCCATGGTTTACCCAGGCAGAGCGGCAATGCTCGCACTCTGTCCAACAGATTCTGCTGAGCAGTAGAAAACCCTCAACACGGACCACGTACCTGGCCAAGTGGAAACGGTTCTCCTGTTGGTGCGAACAACGAGCCACGTCCCCGTTACAGGCACCTATTCCTCTCATATTGGAATATCTCCTATCCCTAAAACAGCAAGGGTTGGCGATATCTTCAATCAGAGTTCACCTGGCTGCTATATCAGCCTTTCACCCAGGGGAACTCGCGTCCTCGGTATTCTCTAACCCGATGGTCGTTAGATTCCTCAAGGGCTTAGACCGGACGTACCCACAACAACGTCAGCCCGTCCCGACGTGGGACCTCAACCTGGTTCTCTCCAAGCTCACAGGTCCTCCATTCGAGCCACTGGCCACCTGTTCACTTCTGTACCTATCCTGGAAGACAGCCTTCCTCGTAGCCATCACCTCAGCAAGGCGCGTTTCTGAACTCAGGGCGCTTACATCCGAGCCCCCTTATACAGTTTTCCATAAGGATAAAGTGCAGCTTCGTCCACATCCTGCCTTTCTCCCTAAGGTGGTTTCTCCATTTCATATCAACCAGGACATATTTCTCCCGGTCTTTTATCCCAAACCACATGCCACTCGCCAGGATCAACGTTTGCATTCCCTGGACGTACGAAGGGCCCTGGCCTTCTATATTGACCGCACAAAGCACTTTAGAAAGACGACGCAACTCTTCGTTGCAGTGGCCGACCGAATGAAAGGCTCACCGGTCTCCTCACAACGCCTATCCTCCTGGATTACGTCTTGCATACGGACTTGCTATGACCTGGCAGGTGTCTCAGCACCGCACCTCACCGCTCACTCCACGAGGGCCCAAGCCTCCTCGACTGCTTTCCTGGCACATGTTCCGATACAGGACATTTGTAGAGCGGCGGTTTGGTCATCAGTCCACACGTTTACAGCTCACTATGCACTAGTGCAACAGTCCAGGGACGATGCTGCATTCGGGTCAGCGGTTTTGCACACAGCAATGTCTCACTCCGACCCCACCACCTAAGTTGGGCTTGGGAGTCACCTAATGGAATGGATATGAGCAAGCACTCGAAGAAGAAAAGACGGTTACTCACCGTTGTAACTGTTGTTCTTCGAGATGTGTTGCTCATATCCATTCCAAACCCGCCCCCCGTCCCCACTGTCGGAGTAGCCGGCAAGAAGGAACTGAGGGGGCGCCGGGTCGGCTGGGGTATATATTCAGCGCCATGAAGGCGCCACTCTAGGGGGCTCCACAGCCGACCCGCCGGTGTTGCTAGGGTAGAAAATCTTCCGACGATCGTGCACGCGGCGCGCGCACACCCCTAATGGAATGGATATGAGCAACACATCTCGAAGAACAACAGTTACAACGGTGAGTAACCGTCTTATTTGTAGACCAGGAATGTTCAAACTGATCTGTGGAGTTGAGCTGCAGCTGTCACAATGGTGAGATGTCTATTAATCTTCAAGAAGAGATGTTTCCTTCTAACTGTAACCCAGTCTCAAACTCAATCCAGGTGTATTTTCAGAATGCTTATTTTATTGAAGAGTGGCTTTCTTGACCAACTAAACTCAAACAAGCTACTCTGCATATTGTGCAGCTGTTTCACATCTGTCTTTTGTATAAATTGAAATCTACAGATGACCTCAAAATTACAAGGATAGCAAATACACAAAAGGACAGAACGAATGCAGTCAACCTCAATGAGAACATGATTATACAAGCATGGTGTGTAACCAAGCAACTGAACCCATTTTATTAAAAAGCATTTTCCAACATTTCTCCTTACACTTCTATTACTTTATCACATGCCACAAAGAAGGTGTGGAATCAGGACTTAAATTATTGGGAAGTTTCTATGACAGAAACTGTTTTTAAGAAGAGTTTCAAATAGAAAAGGCTTCGAGAGCTACAGCTGTAGCTATGTTAGCTAAAGGTTTGGTATTGTTTTTAATGAAAAAAAATATTTTGTGGTATTTGAATGAAATCTGATAAATAATCTATGGTTCTGAATATTTTGTTGAGTCCTTACTGGTTGATGTCCCTTTAATATTGCCCAGGGTATAGGGGAAGGACCCAAAATCACACATCCCTATTCAGAAGCCAGAAAGTTCAGCACAAGGTTAATAGCCTCAGGTTCAGTGCACTTGTTTTGTAGTGGTGCATTGCTATGTAATGAGATTCCAGTAGGCAGATCCTCTCCCGTCTTCAAGGGTCAGAGTGATGTTCTGGTTTTACTAATGACATTTATTTTCTCAAATCAGAGTCAGATTTGTTTTTAATTATGACTGATTTCACCAAATAAATTGCATTTACACAATCAGACTGTTGTTGGACCTTAAGAAGTGAGATGAATTACCAATTGGAATCCTATTGCCTAGCAGCAATGACACTAACTCCTCTCTCTTCGCTGACTGGTGCATACTTACTGTAAGATGTGCACAGACCCTATGCAAAGTAACTATGGTGCTGAAGCTAGCCTTCTCTTCCTCCCACCCCCCATCCCTGCCAGCTATATCAAGGCTGATGTTAAAGCCCCCCAACTGGAGAGAATTAAAAGGGAGGTACCTGGCTTCAGTTTGCTGCCACTCTGACTGTCTTGGTTTGGGGAGTGAACCTAGGGTGTGGGCTGAACAATTGTGAGGTAGGAACCTTCGGAGCAACCGAGCCTGGGGAGAGGGTTTGATCTGAACGTCTTTTAAAATAAATTGTTAATTTCTTTGGTAATAAAGATATACCCCAGCCAAGATGGATATACGTTTTGATCCTGCATCATGTACAGACAGTGTTTTAGAGCAAGTTGGGAAAGGCAGCTCCTGTTGTGCTATTCTTCCAATATTTCTCTCACTGCTTCTCAAGCTTTTCCCCACTTTTTCCAACCTACGTGTCCACCACTTCCAGCCTTTGTTGGTATCAGTCAGTTCTGATATATGTGGTTCTGAAGAGACAGATTTGAACTTCTTAGAACGAAGCTGGTCAAGATACAGAGTCTCATTAACATAAAACCACAGCAACTAATGAGTCTGTCTTTGGAAGCAATTAAGAATGATTTTATGCTTGATCTCTCAGAAGTCAGATTTATTGCCATGAAGCCCATAGATCTTTTGTGTTGAATAAAGTCCAGAGTTTATCACTTACCTTTGAAATGCTGAACTCTCACTCTTTAGATATGTTTCATCTTGCCAATTCTGGGAAAGCAAACATTTTAAACTAGAGGTTACTCTGCCAATTTGATTCTATTTAAATGATAGCTTTAACAATACAAGCAGGCGCCAACTCCAAATCAGAGTGGCTGGCAAGCTTCTTGAAGGGAGGGTATTTTGATATTCATGCCTGTGCCATGATGACACCAGCTTCCGTTACTTCATTTACAGAAACTCCAGCTCAGAGTTGTTCTGAAATTAGTGGTCATGCATCTATCTCTTGCCCATCCTCTCTGCTGTGATGTCATTTCCAGAAGTATTATCTCTGGATTCTACAGAGTTTCTGGGAAAAACACTCTGGGCTTGCTTTGGTTAGCCTTGTGCCAGTTATAACTCCATTGACCGACACACACAGCCCTCCCCGCTCTGCAAACAAACACAGGACTTGAAATAATGTACCAGACACCTAATTGTCACAGCACTAAATTAAAATGTGGGGTCCACTTCTCAGGGCCAGCACCTGGATGATTAGCCAAGTCCCTTTCTCCTGTGTGAAAAGGCGGAGTGCTGTGATTCCTCCCAGAGTCCCTGAATACTGCTCACGGGTCTCCATCTTTTGTCATCTCTAGCTAGTAGGTATCTGATTAGTTTGAAGATGCTCCCCAACTTCTCCAAACCTCCTTGGGATGATGGACGTGAATTTTGTGTTTATTCCATCTTCCAGAAACCAAGAACACCCAAGTAGCTGCAAGGATGGTGGTGACTCTGCTGCTGTATCCCTCCTCCATATTCTTGTTTCCCGATTAGGAGCTCCATCCAGCTCTTGCTTCTGCTTCAGCTTTTACCTTTCTCAAGCTTGATTACAGTGAGACTGACCTAATTCTTGTCAGTTTCTCTGCTGCCTATACTCTGAGTAATACTCTGAGCATGAAGACAACCAACCAGAGCCTTGGCAATCAGTATGCTGCAGCTTTAAAAGTTATGATCAGGAGTAGAGGCATTGCAGCTATTTGCAGACTTGGGAAGACCTCACTGCACCAGTTTAGACTTAATTCACACTTGAAAGGCTGCCTTGACAGACATATGGGCTAGATTATTTTCCTTTCTTTGTTTAAATGAAAGTTTAGTTTTTGCAGTAGTGGATGGCACTTTCCTAGGAAGCTGCTTCCTTACAAAGCACTTTAAATGAGTGTGCAAGTAAATTTTTTCAAGCCCTGATGGGAACTATTGGTTCAGATAATCATTCAAACTTCTAGATGATTATCAGAAGCTGTAATCCTTTGGAGCCCAAGATAATTACAATAATCATTTTTAAGTACCCTAAAATTCACAAGGTTACATACACCCCTCAGAGGCTGGAATCTTCAATTTAGTTGGAAAATTTCCCTGTTAAGGAGGCTTTTGGATCCCCAATTTAGTTGGAGAATTTCCCTGTAAAGACTTTTAAATGATCACAATTATCAGGGTTAGAAACATAAGCATTTTATCATCGGAAAGGGGAATGCAGAGGAAGGGGATGACACCAGCTTGTTAATGGTGCAAAGCTCCTATTTCTAGCTCTGATGGGTCATAAGATGAGATATCAGGTACTAAAGCTGTCAGTGTTCCAAGACTGAAATTTGTTCATCCTGGTTCTCCATTGTAATTTTTGGGGTGGAAATCCACATTTTGGGGGGTGAGAGTGGGGACAAAGATAAAAAGTATTCTGGTAGCACGTGGTTTCTTTTATTTTGTTTTTAACTTGTTTCTTTGAAGGAACATAGTGTAGATGAGGCACACAAGGTTAGATGATAAATACAACTTAGCACATGGATATCATCACCACATGTGTGGTGCCAAACCAGAGTTTGCATGTGTCAGTGGACCAGATCCACCCCTGCTGATGCAATGTGTACTACCCCATGCTGCATATTAAAAGCAGTTGTGTCCAAGATTCATATCAGCACACTGTCCTGACTCCACACTCAAATCCAGCCCTCCACCCATAAATGGGCTTGAAGGCATCTTGCATCATTGCATCCTCCTCTAGACAGACTCTTCACCAGTCAGCGTAGCTCAGAGCTGTAAACAGCCCACTGTCTATAAAACACACCACAGTACAGTTTTTACAGATTCTCATTGCACATTTTTGTATAATGGGGTCTTTTTTCAACACAGATAGTAAATATTACTCATTTTGAATTGTTTCAAAGGTGTCAAAGTGTCTCACACAGAGTTTTCAGAAGTTGCACAGCAGGCTATCTTTATCCACTTCAGTACTTAATTTATCAGAGGGGAAGATCTCTTGTGACTCCTAATTGATAAGCTGTTTGTTCCCTTACCTGGTTTCAGTCTAGCATTTTGCTGAGGTAGTTATTAGGTGACAGCAATACTTTGTACTTATACACATCCTTCCATCCTAGGATCTCAGTGCTGTAGCATGGTAAAAAGTATGTCCCTTGCATGTATGTTGCTGGCAGATTCATCGTACAGTCTACTATTATTGGAGTTTGGGGGTTTTGCCACACTTGAGATTGAGATTGTGCCATATTGAGCCTGTGTGGCTGTTGGTTAAAAACCCTGAATGGGTCTTTTGGGTTCTGCAGCCACAGAAGTTACTTTTTGCTTCAGAATAATTAGTGCACACCTTTTAGTGACCGTAGAATACAATATAGGAGATTCCATGGCTCAGGGAATGACGTTTTTCTATGTGAAAATTGGTCAGCTGGGGAACTATATTGTAGGAGCTGCAGTCTGAATCACTATATCTTCCCAGACTAACTAATCCATTCTGGAAGTTAGCCAGGGTATGGAGGCATGGCAGGAAAACTAAATTACTCTTTCCCATTTGTGGATCACTCAAGGTAGCTGTAACAAAACCAAGTTCTTGCTGTAGGATAGGCTGGGAGCCATCAGCCCCCTGACTTGGAAATGGACAACCCTGGGCCTGCTGCAACTATGGGTGTATGACCTTGGCTGTGGGGACAGAAGACCCAAGGTCTGGATTTCTGGGATATAATAGTATGAGAGCACATTTGCAAACTCCCTCGGCCAGCTTTTCTTCTGTTTGTTTACTTTTTGCTAAAAATAGCTATAATTTTTCCACTCTGCTCCTCCAAAAATTTTTCTTATTTATATTTTTAAAAGCCATATTATTTGGGAGGTTTAGAACATAAACAAAATGTACATATAAAATACAAATAAATAAAATGTACATCCAAATGTATAAATAATTTATACAGTAATGATTTTTTAAACAGGATGAAAGTGTGTCCTGTTGTCCTCCTTCTCTATTTATATCTTTCAGATACTAGCAGGTATGCCAGCACTCCAGACAGCACCACAACGCACTGCCAGGGAGCTGCTGTACGTTGTTTTAGAGCTTTCATGGTAGCCAACTTTTCCCTTGGTTAGGGCAGCCTTCCAAAGAGCCAGCATCAATGGCCTTCCAGGAATTACACAGCATGCCAAGGCAGTGGATATATTGTCTGGAATGGATTAGGACCTTTGTTTTTACTTTTTACATAAAGTCAGTCAATGAAAAGGAAGTTTGAAAAATAAAGAGATTTTCTTGGAAAATGTGTAGTATATCTAATGCCTAAATTCAGTATGGGCATGCTGTAGGTGAAAGCTCCTGGTCCAGAACCCCAGCTGGAATAAATCAACATAATTTCACTAACACAAATTTGTATCAGTGGAGGATATGGGCTTCCATTTTTAATTTGTTGCAAGTTACAATGTTCACCCATTCAGGCTATCTTTGTATATCACCTAGCTCTACTAGTAAAAATATTGGATACTCTTTTCAAAAAAATATAAAATATAAAATGCTGCATACTAGATAGAGAGATAGATAAACAAACCATATTTAGTAGATGTCATGGAGACAGTTGGCACAATCCCCTTTTAGCATGGGCAGAGCTATGCTATGTGTGGATCTAGTGGCAGGATCTGTACTAACATATCTTTAACAAGCATTTCTTTGTGCTCTCCCCGCCTATTGATCAATAAAAATGAAGTACCATATTTCTTTCCCCATATGCTTTTTACTATATGCGTGTGTATTACTAGTATTGGTTCATGTAGAACAATCAAGACTTTTACATGAGGTTCCACTCAAGGACTCAATCCTCAGATTGTGTAAATTGTCACAGCTCAAATAGTGCAGTTACACTATTTTACACCAAAGCATATGGCTCAAAATTTCCAGTGTGTTAAAAGGAAAATTACGCAGGAGGAAATTAATTATCACAAAGGGGTTGGGAGACCCATTACAAATTATTGAAATTTGTGAACTAACAAGTAGGCTAACAGACATGAATTAAGGAAAATAAAGTTGCATCAGAACTTGTACTTGGTTTATGTGCTTTGAGAAGTGTATGTTAGTCTTAATTGTTTGCTAATTCATAGTATACTGGCAACTCTGCTGTAATATATTTTGTAGTAATAACTATAATAGGAGATCTCACTACAGCATGCAGCTCTTCAGTCAGAGAAGTGGAGGGAATCCACGGTTGTATGCAAACGCTAAAGCATGAAGATTTGCGAGGCTAAATTTTATCTGCATTAATAGTTGAAGGTTTGGGCTGAAGAATATGATTTTCTTCAGTTGTAAAGATTGAGAGTGTCTCCATGTCAGTGTAACACCAGCAGCATTTTGGATCTGTGTAGTGGCAATTGTGAGACAATTATCATAAAGACCATTATCACAATGAGACAATTATCCACCCTGTGCCTTGGAAACCAATGAGAACCTGCTGATTTTAATTAGTACATCTTTGTTACAGAATAGTAGGTAAATTGTTCATTCTGTGCTCATAAGTACACAGTTCTCTTGATATGGTCAAAATGTGGCTTCTGATGCCTTTGTCTACAATCTCTGCTCAAGTACACAAATCGGCAAACTATATGCTTAAGAACATGTGCAAGGCTATGGCTTGGATGCACTTTATGATTTATTAGCCTAGGAATATCCTTGGGACTAAATACTGTTGCTATGGGCACAAAGATGAACATTGAGAACAAGGCTCTTATAGTACAAATTAACCTCCTTTTGTTTTTCCTCTGATTGTTGTAAATAGTGTAATGCACAATTAGAGTAACATTTATTAAAAATTTTTTAAATCACTGAACAGCAGTGGTTTTGTCCACTACCTTTAAATTTTCATGCAAATAATGATGTATCTCCAAACTTATATAAAATATCTATTATTTTGAAAATGTTGGTTTTTGTGCAATGGAACAGAACAATATTTTGTCATTCTGCAACAGGGAAAAATGGTGCACAGGAGTCCTACTCGCAAAAGTAATCACAGTGTGATGATAGGATTAGAGATGGAAGAGACCTATTCGATCATCTCATTCATCACCCTGACAGTGCAGTCATCAGTGTTTTGTCTGATTAAGTTTTAATTGTCTCAGGTACTGGGCTTCTACCACATGCCTTGGGATTGGGCTCTGCAATACATTGTATCTCAGTGTTAGAAGTTTTCTTTGATATTCTATCTAAATTTTTCTTTTAATAACTTAATTCTGTTTTTACTAGTTGTAGTTCCATAATTAATTCCTCCCTCTTTTCAGATATTTGAATATTCCTTCTCAGGCACCATTTGGCTAATGTGTACATGTTTAGCTCTTTAACCTTACAACAATAATGCAGTCTCTCTTGCCTTTTTTTTTTTTTTTTTGACTTGGATAGAACTCGGATGTCTTTAACAAATGCTTTTGATAATTTAAAGCTTGTCGAAGATCACAGATTCTATATTAGGAACTGAAAATATATTACTCACACTTCTGTCCTTTTAAAATATGTGAAACTGGAATCAACAGAATAGGAACAAATCAGGATTTTGTTTCAATTCAGTGAAGTGCTGTAATTGTAATGTTCAATTAAGTACAAACTACTGGAAGATGAAAAGTCTAGTCTCCTTTTGATTCAAGGGGTATTACACATGCAGTGATGTCGTGGATGCAAGGAGGGGAGTTACCCATTTATCAGTTAGAAAATAGATTCTGAAATGTTTGTGCTCAGATATTACAGGACTTCAGAGGGGTTGAGAACTTTGTAAGTTGAGAACTTTGTTTGGGTCATATTTTAGACTTTAGCCCTCAAGTTCTGGATTTTGGTTTGTGCCCATCTCTAAGCAGGATGTAAATGATAAACAATGTAAACTGGTACTGTGTGATAGTTCAAAGTTTTAAACCAGTTAAGAGAAAAATAGTGCAAAGTTTAAAAGAGTTTTAAATTTATTCACATGTTTATTTAAGGCTTTTGGGAATTTATTTGAGACTCAAACAGTATTTCTAGATTTTATGTACACGTATCTTTGTGCAAAGCTTCCATTTTCTAGAAGGCAGCAAAGTCCTCTGAACTTGGAGTCTGAACACCTGGTGTAGGCTCATGGTGCCATCACTCACTAATTGTGTAATCTTTTGCATGTTACTTAACTCCTTTGTGCTTCAGTTTCCCTGGCCAAGATTTTCTAAAGTGACTAGTGGGTTTGGGTGCCCAACTTGAGACATTTTAAAAGGACCTTGTTGATCACATGTCCTCTGAAAATTAGGTCACTTAAAGGTGTCTCAAATTGGGAAAATATGTTTTTGAATATTTTGGCCCTTAACTCTAAAACAAGGGTAATAATGGTTATTCTGTATTGCAAAGTGCTTTGAAATGTATGGAAGAAAGGTATTGTGGATGTGCTAAGTATTATTATTTTATTATTCTTCCAAAAAAGAACCATAGAAGGATGATCTTCAGTTCATTATCTTCATCATGTCAGATTGTGTACAAAACCAAAGAACTTTGGTTAATAAAATAAAATACAGTTTCTCCATATTTTTCACCATTCCTTATACAAGAACATACCGTCCAGATTTTAATAGTGGCCTCTGAAGTGGGCATGCCCAAAATTACACATCCAAATTTTGTTTGTACAATTTTGTGTGCCTGTATTTTGCAGGCCCAATAATTTGATTTGTCTTTACAAATTACCAGTCTTCAGCTGGATACAGGCGGGTGGACTTTTTCACTTGTACAGGGCCCCAGTAACTTTCATGGGATTCTGCTTGGGATTAAGGGTCTGTCCACACAGATCTGAATGCAAGAGCAGGGTCCAGGAGTGAGATGCTGTGATACACCACTTAGAGGCACAGCATAGAACTCAGAGCCAAGGGGGAGGAGTGGCTACGGTGGATTTGTCACCTTAATAACATCCCACCCTGCACCTGGGCTGCTTCAGTGCTCATAGCATAATTTAGACATCTAAGGGAGGCATCTAAGCTATGGCAGCCTGTCCCCAGCTTCCTGTGGGCTGCAGCATCCTGCTTCTGACATGCTCCTCCCCATCCTGTTCCACCTACTGCACCAGAGATTGCAAGGGGGATCTCAGAAAGCTGCCTTATAGCTCCCCTTCAGTTGTTGCACCAGAACAATGTCCCCCTGGCTGGATAGATGGCTTTCAGAGTCCCCTTAAACTGTGTCAGACTTGTAACCCGAGAACCTCACCTTAAATAGATATTAGAGCAATGAAGATTTTCCCTTTGTTCAAAAAACTCTAGTTTGTTACACTTCATCTACAATACTTTGTGTAGTACTGATTTTATTCAAAATGTTTAAGATCATCAAACATTTTATGTAGCTCTTGGAGTCATCGTAGATAATTCTCTGAAAACATCTGCTCAATGTGCATCCGAGTCAGAAAAGCTAACAGAATGTTAGGAACCATTAAGAAAGGGATAGATAATAAGACAGAAAGTATCATAATGCCTCTATATAAATCTATGGTATGTCCACATCTTGAATACTGTATGCAGATCTGGTTGCTCCAGCTCAAAAAAGATATATTGGAATTGGAAAAGGGCAACAAAAATGATTAGGGGTATGGAACAGCTTCAATATGAGGAGAGATTAAAAAGACATCAGGTTTAAAACAAAAAAAAGGAAGTACTTCACACAAAGCACAGTCATCCTGTGGAACTCTTTGCCAGAGGATGTTGTGAAGGTCAAAACTATAACAAGGTTCAAAAAAGAGCTAGATAAGTTCCTGGAGCACAGGTCCATCAATAGCTATTAGCCAGGATGGGCAGGGATGTAATGCCATACTCTGGGTGTCCCTCGCCTGTTTGCCAGAAGCTGGGACGACCGGGGGATGGATCACTTGATGATTGCCTGTTCTGTTCATTCCCTCTGAAGCACCTGGCATTGGCCACTGTTGGAAGACAGGATACTGAACAAGATGAACCATTGGTCTGACCAAGTATGGCTGTTCTTATGTTCTTATTATAAGCAGTTTGGGTCAGTGATTGTCTCTTACGATGTCTTTCTATAGTGCCTAGTATAATGGGGCACTGATCTCAACTGGGGTTTTTATGTGCCAATGCCATAAGAAGAATTAAGCAAGGGAATTTTTTGCATACCTGCTTTTTCTCTCGCTAGGCAAAAATGATAGAATTGGGGCTCCTGTGCAGATTAACTGCTTTTCACGAAGTTCTAGCATAGGCTGCATTTCTGAATTTTTGTAGAGAATTTTAGCTTGTAGCCCCTGACACCGCCTCCCCATAATCACTTCTCTTCATCTGAAAAGCCTTCATTGGTGTTAGTTGTGAAGATATTGTAATGAAGCTTTCATTTTTGTCCAGATAAATAAAACATAAAGACACTTTTGAAGGTAGCCCTGAAAATCCTTGGATGCTTTTGCCAGTTTCACAGATTTGAGATTTTTTGCATACTACTCTACTGAACACAAAGGAACAGATTTGACTCCAGTGGTGAATTTAATTTCGTGGAAAATCAGAGAGAAAACCCATCCGTAAAATATGCCTTCACTGTTAGATTTGATCATTTCTGTACCATGTGCTGTTAAGTCTTAGATATAATTCTACTTGTTTCCCTCCTCCTCTCACCCCCCAGAAGTCAAGACACCATTGTATAACCTGTGTAGTGTGTTGGTGCATTGTGTACTAGAAATCTTCTTTGGATAGTATGCTGATTTTGTGATGACTACATATCCTCCTCATTGTGCTAGAAGTCCCATGGGAATGTAATAAAAAGTGGCCACTTGAACACAGAAAGGTATCCAACACAGGAAGGAATAATGAATAAATAAGTAGTCCCATTAAATAATTCCTTTACTCTATAGTCTAAAGAGACTTCTCCTTTTTGTTCATTTTTTATTTAAAGTATTTAAAAAAAAATCTTCAGAAATGGCGTTTACATTGTTAGGATTTAGGGCCTTTACTGAGTGACACTTTCTGACTTTGATTTCATGGCTTCCCTGGCAGCAACACTAAGAGGAGAATTTGCCTGTTCTGAAATAGCATGACTACCTAGAATTTTCTCACCCTGTATACCTTGGAGAGCTCAGGTTCAGTATTCAAGTATGGGACAGTAAAATGAAACATTTAGAATTTTTGCTCGAGTCTTCTTCAAACAGTTAATTCCTTAGACATCTAGCCAACACTAACTGATTCTTGCACATCTGATTTCATCTCTGTAGAGAGGGGTGGTTGTAATGGGGTGTTTGGGGGAAGTAAAACTGTCTGGGACAAATTAAAAATGTAAAGCAAGTGAGTGTTCACACAAGTTCAAGCAAACTTTTCTGAATGTCTATGCCTTTTGGAAGCCAGCTGAGTGCGGAGTAAGAATCCTGGGGTTCCCAGAGTTTTACAAGGCTGTACCAATCCCATATCTGGCAGCACAGAATCTGGAAACTCTGAGACCCTCAGCTTCAAGACTCCTAGATAGAGTGACAAGATCTCTTGATTTTGTAGGGGCAGTCCCGATATTCAGAGCTTTTTCTTATATAGCCTAATACTCCCCACCCCGACCTGATTTTGCACACTTGCTGTCTGGTCACCCTATTTCCAGATGGGAAACCAAGGCCAAGCCCTAGTTAGAGCAGGGCCTCCAAGGCTTCCGGGCTCCTCACTCCACTGCATGGTGGGGCTGCCCTGGAGCCACAGACCTGAAAACCCTGGGTGTCCCCAACCCTGGGTCATTCACACAGTGCGGCTGCTCTGGAGCTGTGGACCCTGGTCCCCAGCATCCCACTAGCCATGTCACAAGGTCTGCATAATGTTAGGAATCTTTGTTGATCCTGATACATGATATTGGAAGAGCTGTGGGTAGACCATATCCTGATCTTGCATTGGGATCCACTAGCATAGACTCGTCTGTACAGTCCCATTGAAGACAAGAGGACTTCCCAGTCTCTTGGGTTCCATGTTCACATATCCTGAAGCCTGATTGGGGCCCATGTAACTAAGGTGTTAAAATCTATTAACTGTGTGACACTATTGTCTGATTTATTGCCTTCTGTTAGAGAAACATCTCCGTTGCAGTTGTGAGCAGTGAGTTCTTTTATTCAAAACTGAAATGAGTCTACTTATTTTCATATAATTTGTATATTTATAATGTATACGAGCTTAAAACAATCAAAGTAGGTGCAAGTGTTACATCTGTGTTTGACTTTTGGCCTCCATCCCACTCTTCGTTTGGCAGCTCCATTTACTTTAATGGATTAATTTACTGATACTATGACAGATATGATTCTCCTACACCATTACTGCTTTTTATTTAGCACTTATTATTACTAGGCTGCTAATGTTCCAAAACAGGGAGGGCAGACCTGGACTTGAAGCCAACTAATCTAAAACACAACAAAGGTATGTACTACTATTACTACTTTTTTTAAATTTTATTTTTTAAGACCAGCATCAAAGAGTGGCTTCCATCTGAGGCGAGCATAAGGCAACTATTATGTTGGCCCAGGAGGTTTCCCTGATAGAGATGGTGTTGTGGACTTCAGAGGTCCCAATTTGAGTCTCAGCTGTGATAATGTTGCTAGGTACCCACGTATTTCAATCACCGGGTAGGGGGTGTTATGGTTTGTTAAACCTGCATGGTGTCTGATCCCAAATTAACAGATACAGCGGAGATTATATTACTCACTGGTGGTCAGATTTGTTGTGCTGAATCATAAAGTCCTTGCATTTCTTCTTTCTAAGAATGTTAGATTCTGAAGTCCAGCCAAACTGCACGCAACACAAGTCAGAGGTTATGTGTATGAGTGCAAAGATGGCACAAAACCTTCTTTATCACTGTGTGCTGGGCTGGTTCTCTGGTGTCTTGGCTTAAGTGACAGTGGCTGCTAACAACCTTAGGGGCCAAAACTGTGTCTGAGGATTGGTGCAATGTAACAACATCCTGACTGCTCACCCTTTCTCTTGGCATATCCCCTTGAGCTGGCAGCAGGGAAATGGTAAGGGCACAGGAAAAAATGTTGGGAATTACTATTAATTTTGTGTAGACATGAGGAATTAATGCAAAATTTTGCAATGCCAAAATTTTTGCAAGTACTTTAAAATAGCTCTAGTTAAATCATGTCGTTTCACTAATGGGTACGTAGCACAAGACTTGAGCACAGCTGTGCTCTCAATTGTTGACTGCTTTGAATACTATTCACTAGCATTTCCTAAGAGCTAGTGATCTTTATTAGCATTCCCAAGAGTTACTAATATTGTGTAGTTGAGTCTCATCCCAGTCTTTCATCTGTAATGGGATTTGTACAGAAAATAATATGGGAAAATCACTTCTAAATCTCTCTAAATATGTACAGTTTTTGTGGTTCCTGGTAAACTGAGACGATGACCCAGATTCTTCTCTGAAAAAGCAATTTAGTCTGAGGGTCACTCCTATTTGGTGCAGCTGTCACAGATAAAAGCTGTCTGTTGTGTTAAACTTGGTTTTACCATTGCATATATTGAGACATGAAATGTGAATTAAGAACATGCCTAGGCAGAATTCTTAAAATAAATAGTTTAATGCCCAGACAGAATTACTGAGCTAGAATTTACACTGCAAATGAATATCCATTAATTCAAAACAGCATTAACATGCTGTAGTAATTAAAAAATATTTGAATGTGAAAAAATTCATATTCAAGGTTGTTTTTGGAACATTAACTCTGCCCCACTACACCTTCCATATGCAACCTTTTCACAGCATTGCAAGATCATCTTCCTTTAACCAGTCTGCTCCACATAAGAACAGCCATACTGGGTCAGACCGAGCCCAGTATCCTGTCTTCTGACAGTGGCCAATGCCAGATGCTTCAGAGGGAATGAACAGAACAGAGAATCATCAAGTGATCCATTGGCCTTGTCATCCACTCCCAGCGTCTGGCAATCAGTGGCCAGAGTATGGGGTTGCATCCATGACCATCTTGGCTAATAGTCATTGGTGGACCTATCCTCCATGAACTTTCCTATTTCTTTTTTGAAACCCATTATATTTGTGGCCTTCACAATATACCCTGGCAACGAGTTCCACAGGTTGACTGTGTGTAGATTGTAGGTCTCAGAACTCAGAGTACACCGTTCACCAAACTTGGCAAGTGCCTTACTTACTTGCCATTGAGAAAAGAAGGAAGCTGACATGTATATAGAATGTATTTTATTTTTTATTTGTAGTCAATGATTTGGTTACAGTCTAAAGTTGTAACAGTTATAAGCATACTCTCAGTGTTTGATAAGGAAACTAGGGAAGAATTAAAATTCTTTATGCAACTTGAACTGCAGATGTTCTCAGTATGGTTATTATAACTACACCACCTATGTGTCATTATGAATAAATGTCTATCTACAGCCATAAGTCTGTCTAAAATAGTCCAAATTAGGTCAATTAAAATGTGACTCAAATGGGATTGAGAAACCTCCATTAGCTTCAGCTCTTTATGCTGAATATCTTTAAGAGTAAAGGTAAGAGCAACATTTAGCATAACATTTACTTTAAATTTACCATTTTCTCCACAGATTTCAGATCTCCTGAAGCCATGGCTTGCTCACTGCTCCCTATGTAATGTTGTCCCCCACCCCCCGCCAGAGAATATACTAGTACCATCATGACCAAAACTGAAGTCCACTGGAGTACGTCTGTGGAGGGTGGTGGGAGGTTTAAGTGAATTTTATTCTATTGTGTAAGTTTTCAAAATTTTTAGCTTGCTCCATTCTCTGGAGGAATAGTGTGGTGACACTGCTGGGGGCATTGAATGGTGCAATAACCATTCAATCCTAGTCACAACTTCGGGATACATGAAAAATGAGATAGGGTAAATATAAGTGTAACACATGCTAACTACACCTCTGGGCTTTGCTCTTTGGTACATTGAGCATAATATTCTAAAGTTAATGGAGGTTTTTTAATCTTATTTGTGAGTGTCTTTTGAAGGATTACTTTGAGTTTACAGAGTTTAACACAGCATTATTTTTAAGTCAGGACCTCCATTTCATTTACATAGCCTTTTCCAAAGATCCTAAGCAAGTGATAACTTGGAGAATAAATATTCTTCCCTATTTCTATTAATCTTTGTTTCTTCCTTCCTCTTGTTCTCTTCTTTTCACCTCTCTTGTTTTTTGAGGCATTATAAACTATGGCAAATATGGAATGGATTGAAGTAAAATAGACTGCCCCCCCTCCAACCTATTGTCTGGAGTCAGGTAACCAAGAGACTTCGAGGATCAGTAGTGTATCATAACAAGAATAGGATTCCTTTTTCTGTGTCGAGGCTTGATGCTCCAATAATTTCCATTTTCTTTCCTCTCTGCTACCTGTGTCTCATATTCTAATGTGGGGAAAATTACAACACATGCTTTGTTTACCAGTGAGAATTTTTGAAAAGATGCCTTAGGGTCTTCCTAGCATCCTGGTTCATCATGACACTTTCTCATCCTTATCTGTTTTCTGTATCTTGAAGGTTATAAATATTACTTGGTGATGTCATGTTCCATCCACCCCAAAGGGACTGCAGCCTTAAAGGAGAAATGTTGTTTCAGTTTTCAGAAATCTATTGTTTTTGCGTGTTCTAGCTAATGAATTCTCTCTGAACCAAATATTTCCACTTCATTTTCTCCTGTTTTTATTTTAGTCAGTGCATCATTATTACAATATTTTTAATATATGTATATGTACCAGCTTTGCTCCTTAATTTGGTGACTGGGGAATTAATTGAACCCAGAAATCAGGTCATACATGTTTCCTTTTTGCTTGTTGTTTTGTTTCATTGTAATAATGGCTGTAGTTGTGCAGGATACAGTTTAATTATTTATGGATTTCTAAGATCTGACCCAGTGATATGTGCTAACATATTTCAGCAATCTGTCTTTAGAATGTAGTATTAACTAGGGCTGTCAAGCGATTAAAAAAATTAACCGCGATTAATCGTGCTATTAAACAACAATAGAATACCAATTATTTTAAATATTTGTGGATGTTTACTACATTTTCAAATATAGTAATTTCAATTACAACACAGAATACAAAATGTATAGGGCTCACTTTATATTTATTTTTATTACAAATATTTGCACTGTAAAAAACAAAAAAATTGTATTTTTCATTTCACCTCATACAAGTACTGTAGTGCAATCTCTTTATTATGAAAGTTGAACTTACAAATGTAGAATTATGTACAAAAAAACTGCATTCAAAAATAAAACAATGTAAAATTGTAGAGCCTACAAGTCCACTCAGTCCTACTTCTTGGTCAGCCAATCACGCAGCCAAACAAGGTTGGTTACAATTTTCAGGAGATAATGCTGCCTTCTTCTTTTTTACAATGTCACCTGAAAGTGAGAACAGTCGTTCACATGGCACTGTTGTAGCTAGTGTTGCAAGATATTTAGGTGCCAGATGCGCTAAGGATTCATATGTCCCTTCATGCTTCAACCACCATTCCAGAAAACATGCTTCCATGCTGATGATGGGTTCTGCTTGATAACAATCCAAAGCAGTGCAGACTGACGTATGCTCATGTTCATCGTTTGAGTCAGAAGGTTCATTTTCTATTTTGGTAGATTGGGTTCTGTAGTTTCCATATCAGAGTGTTGCTCTTTTTAAAACTTCTAAAAGCATGCGCCACACTTCCTCCCTCTCAGATTTTGGATGGCACTTCAAATTCTTAAACCTTGGGTCGAGTGCTGTAGCTATTTTTAGAAATCTTACATCGGTACCTTCTTTGCATTTTGTCAAATCTGCTGTGAAAGTGTTCTTAAAATGAACATGTGCTGGGTCATCATCCTAGACTGCTATAACATGAAATATATGCAGAATGTGGGTAAAATAGAACAGGAAACATACAATTCTACCCCCAAGGAGTACAGTCACTAATTTAACTGATGCATTATTTTTTTAACGAGCATCATCAGCATGGAAGCATGTCCTCTGAAACGGTGGCAGAAGCATGGAAGGGCCATACGAATGTTTAGCACATCTGGCATGTAAAATACCTTGCAATGGTGGTTACAAAAGTGCCATGCAAATGCCTCTTCTCACTTTCAGGTGACATTGTAAATAAGAAGCCGGCAGCAGTATCTCCTGTCAATGTAAACAAACTTGTTTGTCTTAGTGATTGGCAGAATAAGATGTAGGACTGAGTGGATTTATAGGCTCTAAAGTTTTACACTGTTTTGTTTTTGAGTGCAGTTATGTAACAAAAAAAATCTGCATTTGTAAGTTACACTTTCACAATAAAGAGATTGCACTTTAGTACTTGTATGAGGTGAATTGAAAAATACTATTTATTTTGTTTATCATTTTTACAGTGCATATATTTGTAATCAAAAGTAATATAAAGTGAGTACTGTACACTTTGTATTCTGTGTTGTAACAAATCAATATTGAAAATGTAGAAAAACATAAAAAAATATTGAATAAATTTCAATTGGCATTCTATTGTTATAAGTGCGATTAATCGCAATCAATTTTTTATCCTTACAATAACTTAAAATGTAAATTTTACATTGTACCTATCTTTATGGTGCTTGTCTATAGTGTATGGTACATTCTGACTAAAATTACCTTTGTCACTTCTTTAATTTTGTCACTGTAGAGAAAATCCAAATAACTTTGTTTTAACAAAACCTTAAGATAAGTATTTAATAAAGTTTACTAGAGTCTGTGCCATTTCTCCCAGAAGCAAACTATGACACGTGGGATGACAATAAGCACACCCAATCCAAATATTAGCCCTCCTATGCCATATCAACTTCAGACAGTTATGCCAACTCACCTACTCTCAAGGATAAATAATAGATAATAAGACAAAGAATATCATATTACTACTATATAAATCCATGGTACGCCCACATCTTGAATACTGCACACAGATCTGGTCATCCCATCTCAAAAAGAGATATTGGATTTGGAAAAAGTTTAGAAAAGGGCGACAACAATGACTGGGGGTATGGAACAGCTGCCATATGAGGAGCGATTAATAAGACTAGGACTTTTCAGCTTGGAAAAGAGATGACTAAGTGGGGATGTGATAGAGGTCTATAAAATTATGACTGGTGTGGAGAAAGTAAAGAAGATAGTGTTATTTACTCCTCATAACACAAGAACTAGGGGTCACCAAATAAAATTAATAGGCAGCAGGTTTAAAACCAACAAAGGAAGTATTTTTTCACACAGACAACCTGCGGAACTCCTTGCCAGAGGATGTTGTGAAGGCCAGGATTATAACAGGGTTCAAAAAATAACTAGATAAGTTCATGGAAGATAGGTCCATCAATGGCTATAAGCCAGGATGGGCAGGGATGGTGTCCCAAGCCTCTGTTTGCCAGAAGTCGGGAATGGACGATGGGATGGATCACTTGATGATTACCTGTTCTGTTCATTCCCTCTGGGGCACGTGGCATTAGCCATTGTCAAAAGACAGAATAGCCGGCTAGATGGACTTTTGGTCTGATCCAGTATGGCTGTTCTTATGTTCTTAAGGCAAAGATTTTGGATATATTGTCTATTTTCAGTAACTGTCCAAAAACTTTCACTCATGTCTTTCCCATAACTTCTTCTCCCTTCAATATCACTTCAGGCTGCAGGCTTCACAAAGTCCCTCCAGTATTACTCCAGACTAAAGGGTATAGTTCCCTTTTGACTGTTAGTTCACTAGCTAAGATGCTACTTCTCTGAAATCTTAACTTTAAAAGACACTTTCTCTGAAATTCACTTCAGCAAAGACAGGTTTGGGCTCCACAGTTCATGCAGTGATTGTAATCCACATACTAAAAACAGCCACATGTTTTGCTTGAGTTGGTTAATTAGCTGAAGATATAATCAGGACTAAACTGGCTTGGCTGAGAGGTGAAATCCTCACACTTCTGTATGTATTGGATGAATGGCCAAGGTCATTTATTATCCTCACTTATTAGAGTTATCCTCATTAGTGGAAGCTTGAACTACGTCAGCATGCATGAAATCTAGCCTGTGAATAAGGATTTTTGGTGCTGTTAAATCTTTAACCTTCATAAGCACAAATCTTTCTTTGTGCCAACATGTAAAAATACTGCCTAGTATTTAAAACATACAAAATATAGCAATAAATTGTTTTTATTTCCCTTTAACTAGGTTATTTAGTCATAGATCATGGACCAGTACATTTTAAAAGGCTTAGGAAGCAACACAGATTTTGCTGAAAAATATTAATGGAAAATAATAAGTGACACAGTACTTGTGGTTAAATAAACATTTCAATTTAAGTTTTCAAAGGCAGGAGCTAGTGCACTATTCCAACCCCAAGATGAGGATGGATGAGAAGTAAAAGGGACTTAGGGCTTGTCTACATTTACATTTTATAGTGCGCTAACTTGCTGGTTCGGGGGGGTGAAAAATCACGCCCCTGAGCGCAGCAAGTCTGAGCGCTTTAAAGCGCTAGTGTAGACAGGCTCCGAGCGCTGGGAGCTAATCCCCTCGTGGAGGTGGATTACCGGGAGCGCTCGCGCGTGACCACACTCACACTTCAAAGTGCTGCTGCGGGCAGCTTTGACGTTTCCAGTGTAGCCATGTGCTCAATTCTATCTCTGTGTACTCACCTGGCTCCCATTGCTCTGTTATCTCTCTCTCTCAAACCTTGTTTACCCTCTAAGAGATAGGGAAATATCATTAACTTCATTGTACAGGTGAGGAACTGAGGCCCAGAGGTCACACATGAAGTCTGTGGCAGAGCCAGAAATTGAACCCAGGTCACCTGGATGCTAGTCTTGTGCTTTAAACACAAGATTAGCTTCCTTCCTCACCAAAGCTTTTCCCCTCCTCCCCCACCACCAATTTTCTAGATTTTCCTTCTGCAGTACCTTGGACCAACTTTCCTTCCCAGTCCCTCTCCACAGTAGAATCCTTGCTGGACTTCTTAACATTCCCTTGCCAGCCCACCCTGACAGATATTCTTGGTTTCTGATTGACTGAATGCTGCATTGGGTCACATCAGGCCACTGGGCCTGCATTCAGCTATGTTACCTTAATGTGTACTTTTTGCTATTATGTTGCAAATTGTTTTGCATCTATGAATTTTTAATTCACATGTAGTTGCATGACCATATCTGTTGCAGTGAAGATTAGCAACCAAATCTTTAAGGCCAAATTTTGTCCTTGAATGCACATATGTGACTCCCACTGAAGCCAAAGCCAGAATTTGGCCCTTAGTAGTTGTTATTGGTGAAATTCAGTGTGTACAGGCTGGCACCAACAAAACAAATGTCTGCTTAAGGTCACACAAGTCAATAATGGTCTTCATTTTTTTCAGCAAGACAGTGTGCTTATGCACAATTAAAAGTAAACTTGTGTGCTCTTGATCCAAAAGAATCAAATATAATATCTTAAAAAAAGTTCTGAGAAGAAGCAAAACCCTGCTAGAATACCACATTATCTCCATTAATTTCTTGATCTCAAACATGTTTGATTCCCTAATGCTCCCCCACTTCCAGAGGTGCTGGAACTAGGAGTGCTGGGGGTGGGGTCGCAGCACCCCTTGACTTGAAGTGGTTTCCATCATATACCGGGTTTACAGTTTTGTTCAATGGCTTTCAGCACCTCCTCTATAAAAATTGTTCCAATGCCACTACCCACTTCCCCAGATTTTCGTAACCCTTGCTTGCTGACCATTGGGAAAAAATTCCTTCTCCAGTGAACCTTGTGTCCAGTTCAGGCTTCCATCATTTGCAGTACATAATTTGAATTTAGGAGACAAAGGTATGTCCCGCTTACGGCTATGGAACATTATAATCAGAACCTGTATTTGTGAGGAACCTGCATCCCCAACCCTCTCCCACTTCCTGTTATTTAAATGTTGAAGATAGCCTATGACAGTGAAGGTAGATGGGCTCTGTACAGTCTTAGAATATTTAAAAATAGAAGCAAGTATACTGAAGGTTTATAGCTCATGCTCAAACGGGAAATAGTCACTGTTAGTGCAAAATCAGGTATTTAAAAAATTTCATTCCCCAAGAACAACTTTGTGACTGTTAGCAGTCATTGATGGACAGTCACTGGTATGTACCGATGTGAAGGTGCAATGAGCTTTTGATTGGCTTTTATGGCTTTTTTTTTTACTTTTATGGGTGCAACTTTTATGGTTTTATTGAATCAGTAAGAAAGGTCCATAATAGGTAGAGAGCTCTCCGTCTCTGAGCATCTCTTCATAAAATCCATTACGGATTTCTACCATGCAACTTTTCTGCTACATTAATGACCACGTACAAGGTAGCCAAGCATAAATCCACTTGTTGGCTTTTCAGACGATTTTTGAGATTTAAACATTCTAAAAAGATTTACTTTTATCCAAGTGACATAGGAGGTATACCAGATGCATGTCACTCCTTGGAATTCACAACCTGGGCTCCATAGAATAGCTATCTAGTTCCAGAGAGGACGGTACAAGACCTCATATGACACTCTGCCTTGTACACAGCTCTGGAGATCCAATGCAATTTAGCTGTTTGCACTGCAAATTCAAATGATTTTTTACTTTTATATAAAATACTATTTTTCTTCTTACAAATAAAATTTCAGTGTCAACTGAAAATCTATTTTTACTTGGTAAGGCAATTTCTACCTTGATTTCTTAGCATTAGACTGATTTTTTTTTTAACGTTCATTAGGCATTATATATTCCATTAAAAGGTTAAAATTAGCAACTTCTAGCAAGCTATTTGTTGTTCACATTTGAGTGGAAAAATATGGTTCCTTATTTACTGGGTACCTTGTTCTGTGTACATCTTAGTAAAAGATCCTCCTGCAGGCCTCTAAGGCTGCTGCTATTTTACCTCCCAGAATGAATAGTCAAAAGCTGCAGTCATTGAGGACTCAGGTGTCAAAAATTGTAAGGTGGTTGAAGTGAGCCTTGACATAAAAGCTTAAAACTACAATTCTAAGTACATGGAGATAGTGCTTGTAACACAGATCTCTCTTTTCTTGACCACGTTAAGAGAATGGTGCCAGGAAACCTCCTATGAATTAAATGCCTGTTTCACACACTAGCATGATCACATCTTTCTATCTGTATGATGTGTTGTAATAAGTATGGTTTAAAAAAAAAAAGACAACAGGGCTTTCAGTAATCCTTTCCCACAAAATGAAGTGGGATTGAAAAATCAGCATAAAGGACACACTGTGAAGATATGGCAATGCATGCATTGTTTTCTACATAATGCAGTCAGGGTCTCCATGGTAAAATGAAATTTTTATTTTATTTTTTGTCACCATCAGCAGTTAACCTAAAGTAGGAGCTGCTCCATTTCATTGTAGGTTAAGTGACTTACTATTCAATACTAGCTGGGAAGTATAGATAATGAACTTTCCTTTTTTTGGATAGGTTTTTAAAATAGATTTAAAAATTGGTAAAAAAAATATAATGCAGCATATGTTGTTGTTCTGTAATTTTTTTTTATATAAAACCCTCCTTTTTAGCATTCCCCTTTCAGTGGAATCACTTAGACACTTCCAGCTGGTGGCAGGGGATACAGCCATAATACAGCTTTCTCTGTCCCAGCTGTCTTTTTCATTACGTTAAATGCATTACGATGGCTGCACTGCTTTATAAAGGTTCAGGTACAGAAAGGTATAGAAAGAAAATATGCAAACATGCATTTTTGTAGTGCCTACTAGCTTCTACAAGATCTTTGGATTCTGAATGTGTTCCTGGCTCTGATCTAAGATATCCTTCCAGTCATTGGAACATTTGCTGAAAGGGCTGGTTAAGGTGCCTGAGGATATCACCTTTTACAAGGAATCATTGTTGTAAAGGATTTTTAGTGCATTATGGCTCATGCAGCCTCACAGCTAAAGAAAAACAGGGATTTAGAAATTATTGCTGATGAAGAAAATGAGAAAAAAAGAAAACACAGGAAAAGATCCCGGGATCGGAAGAGAAAGGTATATAGATTTGTACCAAATTCTTACAAGCATTCCTTTGTTTCAGTTTTCTTACATTGCAAATGAGCTATCAGAGATCATTCTTATATGTAACTTGGTAGCTGTCTGAATAATTGGTTAAGATTGTAAAATAACATTGCAAACCAGAACTGTGGGGTTTGCAAAGCAATTGAATTTTTAATCGGCTGTTAGTTGATTGCAGTGATGATGCAGAAGGTGTGCACTCATTTCACGTATAAATCAATCACATTACCATGATATGCAAGCATGGCTATAAGTGACTTTAAAATAGTGTATAACCGTAATGTGAAGGTTACATGTATAACACTGTCATGGGCTTAACTGATAGAATAAATAGTTTAGCCTATGTATACATACTTACTGTGAATGTGTGTGAGGGTAGATTTTTCTTTGTGTTGGGACTATGTCACATGCTTGGCTCTTAAAACATCCATTTTGAGAATAATGTCACAGAATTGAGATGTTTTGTTGTTTTTCCTTTTTCCTAAAGGCAAATTATATGGAAAATCAAACCACAATAATTTGTTGTTAGCAACTTGATTTTGTTAGTTTAAAATGTGATTGTGATCATAGAGCCTTGTTTTTCTCTGCTGTGTAATTATCCTGGATGCAGAAATCTATGGTACACCGAGACCTGAAAAATTCAGTACACTAGGGTGATCATTGTTCAATTAAGATTTGAATCTAATAGTGGTCTATTTTATTTTTATCAAGGTATAAAACAGAATAGTTGAGGCAAGTGGCATGATGATAGATGATGTCCTTATGAGTGCTGTGTGGATATGTCCTTAAAAATGACACTTTGTGTACTAGTCCATTTAGATAAGGCCCTGTAGTGATTTCTTAGTCATTGGTTGCAATTAGTAAAAATTGCCCAAAAGCCCATGGTCTGAACACAGAAGTGTGGTTATATAGAATTTGTGTGTGTCTTTGTGAAATTCCCTAAGGGATAGATAATCTTAGTGTGCTCTAAGCAGCCATGCATGTGCTTCCGGAAAGGCATGTAGATTTCCTTTAACATATGTGCAGCTTTTGGATGGATAACAGTCAACATTTTCCTGCCTTTTCCCCTTCTTTCTTCTGAAATGGCAGTGTTAAACTTAATGAGAAGCACTAAGAAACCCACTGTCTTCTGTTCTAGTGAACACGTTAGAAGGCTGTGTTTAGATGGCTGCAGTGAGTGTACTGCAGCATATTAACTATAGATATCTTTTCCATTTAAATATACATGTAAAGGTCTCCTCAGTATTTTTTCTGGTACAAATGAAAGCACAAAATTAGGATATTGCCTTTGGGGCAGATTTCACATCAAAATTGGTCTGAATATGTAATATTTTTTCCTGTCTGATTTTATGGTTATATGCAGATCCGTAGCATTGTAGCTATCATTTTTCAGCTGAAAATGAACACAACAATGCAAATTTAAGGATCTGGCCTACCACCATGTATTTTCATTTGAGGTGTGAGTTAAAATGTATAGTATCATATTTAACTCTGTTCATGATTGAGAGAGCCAATATTATCTATAATAGGCTTAAGTTTAACAATAGCACACACAACCATATATATGCTGTCTTTGTCTTTGTGCTCATTCATATTTACTTATTGGCAAAATGTGGAAGAGATGTGGCAACAATAGCCTCTTGATTCAGAGATCTGAGACAATTGCTTTGTGGACAAAAATGCTTTACTGTTTATACAACACAATGCTGTAGAAGGGAAATCTCTTAGCAACCAGAGTGGGACCTGGATAAATATCAATCTATTTATTGTAAATGCATGGATTTTCAGTGTCTTGTTTCTTCATAGAATAGAACAAATAGAACATAGAGGTTTCACACCAACAATGGTTTTTTTCCCTATTACGCTGGAGATTGGTGATCAATTTGGAATTCTTTCTTAGCAGTATTTTTAGGACTTGCAGATTCAAGACATACTAAGTTTATTGGGAGAATGAAGAAAAAGTAGTAAGCTTGTCACTGACTATAGAAAGTGGGAAAGAAAATTTGTGCATGTGCAGGTATATTAGTTTACTCACAAAGAGGATCCCATTCTGCCTATCATACATCAGGCATAAACTGTGACATTCTAGTTGTTTGTTGTTTTGTACTTCTTGGGGGGGCGCAGTGAAATATTTAGAATAACCATTATTTCCACTATGAGTTCTGAGTCACTTCTTTGTGTACCTCTGCACCACCCACAAGCAAGCAATACTCAGTTTTTTTTATAGTCACATGATGTTGCACAACACTAACCCTTGAACAATATATGCAAATGTCTAGGGTCTTCAAATTGCATTAAAACACCAGTGAGTGCTAATATCCCTAGATAATTTAGACAGTAAGGAGATTGAGGCATGAGATGGTTTGAAAGTCAGGCCTGTGAGAGCACAAAGTCTCTACAAACTGATGATGCCAACCCCCGTCATACTGATAGTCATTTGTGTGTAATGTTAGGATTGTAATCTGAGGAAGAAATTTCACGGCTTTCTCAATTATTTGGCACTTTACCATGTACTAAAATTTCTGTCACAATTTGCTCTAAAAACATACAGACAAATATCTTGTTAGGTGATATTCAGTCCATTAAGTTGTAGGATCAAATCTTCAAAACTGTGTGTGCGCATTAGCATGTGTCTATGTTAAGCATGCAAATGAAGACATAGTTGATTGCAGTGATGATGCATAAAGTGTGCAATCATTTCACATATAAATTAATCACATTACCACCATATGCAAGCATGGCTAAAGTGAGTTTAAAATTGTGTATAACAATAATGTGAAGGTTATATGTATAACACTATCATGGGTTTAACTGACAGAATGAAGACATTATAAGTGTGCATGCATGTGAATCCTCACTTATACTTGCACATCTAAATTTATAGTATGCACTTATGAATATTCAGCTGTTAATTGTTTCTTATTCATGGCATAGCAAAAGAAAGAAATGGTACCAGAAAATAAGAGAGATGCATCTGTTGACTGATATACAGATTTCGCTGTTTACTCTGTTCAAATGTATTTTAAAATAGGGACAAGATTCTGACTTTGGATGCATATGAAGTGTCCTTGTTTACTTAAGTGGGTGTAGCCCAAGTACATCAGGGCAAATTTTACTCTTAAATGATAAACTAACAAAAAAGATTGGAACACCTTTTAAGAATAACAGTTGATTTAATTATCTGACTGTTCTGCTTCTGACAAGGTTGCCCTAGGTCATGCACAATTTTGGCTGTGAAAACTAGCAATTGTTTCCCATATGCCAGCATCTAGGAAGGATTTTAATGCTCTCTTCAGTGTCAGCCCTCAATAAAGGCAGAAGTCCCTGGTTTAATTATAATATATTGTAGAAGAAAAATGTAAGTCTAGGTGCATACTGAATATTTTATGTTTTATACAATATTCAGCAAGGTGGAAGTGGTTTCCATTTGTGTATAATATTAGGGAGCTAGTTGGTTCCAGGGGAACTCAGAATAGTGCGTTTACACTGAAGGCCCTAGTGCTGCCATTTGTGATACCTTAAAAACTGATGTTATCCCATCCTGCATGTTGTGGATTCCTGTGTTACCCTGGCAATTTTACCATGAGTCTCATGATATCTGATGTTTACTTAAAGCCCAGCTCCTGGACATAAAGGAATCACAGCTCTCATAAAAATATATATATTTTTAATGGTCTATATGAGAAAGTTGCACTGGTATAACCCAAGGTTGAAATGAATTTAGTTAAACTACTGCAAACCTCTGTGTGGACACTCTTAATTTCAGTGGAAGTGGCTTTTTTTTTTTTTTTTTTTTTTTTGGTTTAGCTTTAATCAGTTGGGAACAGGTTTAAGTAAACCACTCTTAAACTGAAAAGAGTACCCTTACAGGGATTTGCACTGGTTTAATTATATCAGTTTAAAAATCGATTTATGTTAAACTGGTGCAACTTCCCCATGTAGACAAGGCCTAATGGTTGTGAAGAAAAGCTTGAAAAACATCCTAAAGAGACAAAAAATCACAAGGCTAATAAACATAATCAAATTTTTTGTAATCACTTGATTTTAAGATGATCTCATGATTTTCAGGATCTGACTTTTTATTTTTGTATGCTAAACAATCTGTTCCATCCTGTATTTAGCTGTGATATTCTGAGTAAAAAGAACAGGAGTACTTGTGGCACCTTAGAGACTAACAAATTTATTTGAGCATAAGCTTTCGTGGGCTACAGCCCACTTCATCGGATGCATAGAAGGGAACATATAGTAAGGAGATATATATACACACATACAGAGAACATGAAAAGGTGGGAGTTGCCCTACCAACTCTATTAATTACCTCTTAGAGTTGGTAGGGCAACTCCCACCTTTTCATGTTCTCTGTATGTGTGTATATATATCTCCTTACTATATGTTCCCTTCTATGCATCCGATGAAGTGGGCTGTAGCCCACGAAAGCTTATGCTCAAATACATTTGTTAGTCTCTAAGGTGCCACAAGTACTCCTGTTCTTTTTGCGGATACAGACTAACATGGCTGCTCCTCTGAATTCTGAGTAAGTTTCCCAGACCTGAGGAAGAGTTCTGTGTAAGCTTGAAAGCTTGTCTCTCTCACTAACAGAAGTTGGTCCAATAAAAGATATTACCTCACTCACTTTGTGTCTCATTATTTTTGAACATCTGAGATTGACAATACTGGCATCCTCACATGTCAGGGTAAATAAAATCAATGTTACGGCTCAAAATATGAAGCAGATCTGTGAACATAACCAATTGCCCTGTGGCAAAGAAAAAGTGAATCTAGAGTTTAGAGTCCAATCAAATTCCCATTGAAATCAATGTGTCATTCCATAGACTTCAGTGGTCTTTGGATCATGCCCTTAATTTTGACCTCCACCTGTACACAGGGAAACTGTGTCAGAGGCATATACTGTACAGAACATGAAATAGGCCCTTGGGAGGTAACTAAGAGGGCTACTGGGTTTCTAGGAACAGCTCTGTATTGGAGGTAACTCTGGGAGACTTTGTGCCACCTTTTTAGAGGATACAACAAACACTCCCCTCACTGATTGGTGTAGAGGGGGCTTGACTAGTGTTCATCCCCTTTTGGAGTGGCTAGCAGCACTGTTCTTGCCCAGCCCTTGTGTCCAGGTGAGTGTAAGTTACTCGGTTTTGCCCATCTCCTTCACGGGCCATAAGAGGGAGGCCTCCTGGTGCCTTCTCATTGGGCCCTGCTTAAGCAGTGAGGATTCCTGTTGATTTCGCCAAGACTATTCATGTGCTTAAAGTTATGCAACCACAAAGCTGAGCACAACTGGGCTGTCAAAGGAAAACTTATTTTCATTTGTTTTCTCTTAATGTGGATTTATAAGTAATGCTGAATTCTTATTGTGTGGCTTTTGTTTTGTTTTTTTTTCCAATTCAGCTTATAAGAACAATTGCTCCACTCACGACAGCCCTTGAAAGAATACACAGTTGCTAGCTGCATTAATTAAGGTTGTCCTAGTCAATTTTAACTTCTACATCCATCTGTTAAACAAAGAAAATGAGTTTGTCCGGCTTTTGCGAGTTTACATTCCTGGGCTCTACAAGTTTAAATCCTCTACTTCTTCCCCTTTCTCTCTTTTGCATCTCAACTCCTAGGCCCAATGCTTGTCTGAGTCACTGTGCACGTGTTGATTGTTATGTAAATAGTGGTCTCAGATTGCACACAGTGTGTTTGCACACATATATTATACATGTTGGCAATAGGGGGAAGTTTATGACCTGTGAAATAAGTGCTCTTCATGTTGTAGAAAGATTGTTAAAATGACACTCTGGGCCAGATCATCAGCTGATGTAAATCAGCCTGTCTTCATTTAAGTCATTGAGACTATACTGATTTGACTCAGATGAGAATTTGTCCCCTTGTCTTTTCGTTTTTTCCCCATGGAGAAATTTCCCCCCCATAAAACTTGGGTAACAAAATATTCTTTTAAGCAAAATTAAAACATGCTATAGTTGAACAAGCATTGAAAACTAATTGAAAATAAGTTTTGTATAACTTTTAAAGTGTTATGCCATGTGCCAAAATGTATGTAAAGTACTGGTATTTTCATAGTATGAAATGGCCTAAGTTTGAAGCTTTTGAGGATAATTGTGTCAAGGTAACGACTCACTGCTGTGGCGCCCCCTGCTGGCTTTCCAGGGAATTATCTTTTTTCAGCCTCCGGAGCGCCCTCTGCAGGCCGGTGTCTCACCTGCTGCTGGCCCCCATGTCCTTCCCAGACCCTGGTGCCCTTTGTCCAGGGGTTCTGCCTACTGCGGTACCCCCTCACTCTGGGTCTCCCCTCCCAGGGGAACCCCCAACCCCCTATCCCCACCTTCTCTCAGTGGCTACTGCCAGTCTCTATTTAGTCCCCGCTCACTGGGGCAGACTGCAGTCTGTAAACCACTCATCGGCAAGGGGGGGGGGTTAGACCAGCTGCTTCTGCTTATCTCTGGGCTGCCCCTCTGCAGCCCCAGTACCCATGGTGAGCCCTTAACTCAGCCTGCGGCCTGGGGCTTTGCTAGGCTGGAGCTCCCCAGCTCCCTCTGCCCTTCCCCAACCCTAGGTACTCTCCTCAGCTTCCCAGGCATCCAGGTCCTTCTCTCTCTGAAGCTAGAGAGAGCGTCTCTCCTTTTAGCCTCTGGCCCTCAGCCCTCTTATAGGGCCAGCTGTTGCCTGATTGCGGCGTGGCACCAGCTGTGGCTGCTTCCCCCAATCAGCCTGGCTTTTCCCCTGCCACAGCCCTCTCCCAGGGCTGCTTTAAGCCCTTCAGGGCAGGAGCGGGGTGACAACCCCGCTAAAAATATACTTAGTCCTGCCATGAGTGCAGGGCACTGGACTAGATGATCACTCAAGGTTCCTTCCAGTCCTATGATTCTATAAGCCAAATTCCTTTGGTGCAGTTTCCTTCATTCACTAAAGTTTATATTGCTACAACCCTTAGAAATTATTCAATAACAGAACTGATCAAACCTTTGTTAAAGAGTAGCAACTGTGAAATTTACAGATTTTAAAATGAGCTGGAGAGCCAGTTTTACTATTAAGTGGTGATGAATGTGACTTGTGAATGGAGAAAACAATAATAATGACTGTATTCTCTGGGTGGCATAGACTCCAAATTGTTACCTCACTTTCACGATGGGAATGACATGGATGTATTTTAAAATACTTTTGAAATGAACGGTTAATTGCACTGGGTGGGGTGTGAGGATCTGGTACGGTGTCCATGAACCATGCTGTGGTTGCCAAGTAAATAAGGGGTATAAAAGAAAATAGAGAACTAGTTGGGGTGGTTCCTAAGTGCTACAATGATATAAATATATAATAATACAATCAAGTGTGAATTATAAGGTCAGTAGCAAGATTGTGAAGTGCTCTGAGATCTACTGATGAAAAGTGCTTTTTAAAAGCTTGGGTTTTGTAGTTTTTTTTTTTTATTTTTATTAAACTTAAACCCACACTAGATACATAAGGCCTAATTCTTCCAAATGCAGACACCACATTGATTTAAATGGGAATTCTGATTAAAAAAAGAGCTGGATTCACCATTGCCCTGCACCTGGTATGATCATTTATACCAGTGCAAGGTGTGTGTAAAACACTGTCTTTCTGATTTAGGAGTATAATCCTGGTGTAAATCACTGCACTTTGTCCAGAGTTATGTTGTACTGGTTTAAAAGATCCAGATCAGGCTTAGAATGCCTCCAAGGTTGGTGACCCATTGGATGTTGCAGAAATTCCATAGACTAATGTTTAGTATATAGGCTTAGATGTTTCTGAGTTCTCTTGAGTTGTGAGCAAGACTTTGAGAACAACATGAAGAAATTCTCACTGACACACAATCATATTTGTGGGATTCCAAAATAGTTATCCACTAATTTTTTGGTGTTTGTATAGTTTTTTCTGCAATGTAATTGTTTTAGAGGTCTAAGCTTTGTGCTTGAAATGTCTAGGTTCCCTAGAACCACACACTGAAATCCTGCTTAAAGGTAAGTCAGCATTCCATCCATCCAAGAGAAAGAAATTGAATTAGACCCAGTTTACTGTGTGTTGGTCTTTTGGATGAGACCTTAAAAAAAGAGGGCCTGCTTTTCATAGGTGTTGAGCATCAATAACACCTATTGATGTGTTGTAGCCATGGGTGTTCAATAATCATGAAAATCAGGCCTAGAGTTCTTGCCTGAATATTAAGAATCACATGGCAAATTCTGTAAATCGTTCTAATGCATCAAGCTGCCAATCAGTGTTTTGGAAGGTGGCTAGTTGCTAATCTCCAGGTTGCTCACTACATTTATCCTGTATAGATAGCTTGAAATCACTTTGTGTTTTGAAATGAAATGTGCATAAATGAATGTAAAGAGTAATAATATATTATTTTGGTATTTTATTAATTCAAATGAAAAATAATATCGTCAGGTGAAAAACTCTTTTTGTTGGAAGCTCTTTTTGATACTTAAAGAGAAAATGTTTGCTGGCATGCATTTATAAAAATCCACAGTTTTGCCAAGTAAGATGAAGTTCACCAATTTTGCTTTAGAAACCAGGGTTTGTAACCTCTGTTTATAGCAGAAACTGTAAAATTACACACAAAATAAATTCACATAAAAAAATATCTGGTTCTGCATATTCAAAATATCTGCCAAACATAATTTAATAGTGTCACACATTTCTAGCATGCACTTGTTGCACTCAAGGGGACCCTTGAGTTCATAGAGATGTACATGAGCACCTAAATAATTAATATTCAGTGGCTTGAGTAACTCTTATTTTTGTCCTTGTCATTGTATGAAGATACAGTATATATTGTACCACCTGACACAGTATATTCTATCGTAGACTGAAAGGAATCTTTGGAAATCATTTTGAGAACTATTTCAATAGCATTTTAGTTTTGTCTGTTTTACATTATTTAATTTATTTTAGCTATGTGTTGTGCTGTTCTTCCAATACTTTTGTTCAAATATATTTAGGTCATTTGGCTGTAGAGAGATAAAATTGTATTAATTGTTATACCTTAATGGTTATGTATCAAATTTAAATCTTATTTTTAGTATTTCAAATTCTTTTTAATCCTTAATTGAAAATGACCTCATAAGTAAAGAGAGATGGTCGAGGTAGAAAGGATTTGTTTAAAATTGGTACCCAATGCTCATAGATAGTCCCTCAAAGCTAATTTCAACTGCAGTCAAAGCAAGATTCTCTGAGCCAGATTCTGATACCTTAACTCAATGTAGTGTATACCTACTCTGTAGCTATCCCATTGAAACTAATGGAACTACTCACAGAAGAAGGTACGGCTCACTCTGAGTAATGGTATCTGAATCTGGCCCTCTATTATACTTTGTTTAGTCATGAAAACAAAAATGTATCATTTACACTATAGGATCCCTGATTATTTTTAGTACTCTATGGTAAGCATATGAATTGTGATGCCACAGTGGACAAGATAGCTATTGTTTGTGTGAACTGAGTTCTCCATTTTCAAATAGATCTAAAATTAATTTTATATCCCCTGCTCCTGCAAATCTCTTGGTCATTTTGAACTGGCCCTTTGAGACAGCAAAAGGGCAGAGGGGAAATGGAAAGGGGAGTGATTATAAATAGGTGTGAAAAAGAGAGAGTATGAAGAGTCCAAAACATGGCTACCATACTGTGGATTTAAAAGCTACATTTAGAGCCTTTGTTTGTGATGCTTCAAAAATGCCACCAGGAACTTGCCAGCAGCCACTCCCAATACAGGCTGCCTATCACCTTGAGCTCATGGAAGACTCTCATTCAGTAGTATTAAGACTTATGTCTTCTCTAAGCCTGCCACTATGGAGACAGGGATGCTCTTATGCAAATCTTATGTTTCATCCAGTAGGGGCCAGTAGTGTGCATGAAGCCTAATATGATAGTCAGAAGACGCGTGTGTCATCCTTTGCATGAAATAAAAACATGAGGGACTCGCAGGTGCCATGTATTAGTCTATTGAAATCCATGAAAAGACACCAATTTACTCATACTGCATGTGATCTTGCTCTTAAACATACAATCCTCTATTTGAGGTTTGTAAATTCTGATAATCCCAGAGGTGATAATTTATGCTGCTTATTGGAAGGAAAACCTCAGGTCAGTAATTCATATTTTAGTCACATATACCACCTTTGTTTATTCTAACATCACTTAAGCATATGTATGTAAATAGAGGATAGGTATAATATATCTATCCTTCATATGCTGTAAGGAAATTCTGAGCACAGTGGAAAGGAAGCACCTTCAGGTTGTGCTTTTAATGAAATGTGTTCTTCCTCTTCTAAGCACTCTGTTTGGATACTGTAAATCCTTTGCTACTGGGAGGTCTTTAGGCCCTCCTCAATGCCCTTCCTATGTGCCCTCCACATTTAACTTAAATTTCATTAGGTATCTGAGCTGAGCTGGAGTGACAGAGTGGAAAGGGGTGTCAGAAATGAGGAGGCATTGTGAATGCTGAATTTTGACTGCAGCCAAAGGATTTCTAGCAGCCGAAGTAGAGGAATTTGCAGAATTATATTTTTAAAATATGCTTACAGTGATCATGCAAATCCCTGCACTCTGATAGGCTGATGGCAACTAGTAACCAATCTTAGTTCAGGGATTTGCATACTTTGCGGAATGATGCACGTTTGTGGGCAATTAAGTGCATGGTATCCCTACCGTTGGATTGACCAAAAGTTCCGTTTTGATATTGTCATCCATAACTTGAAAAAGTAAAGGGTTTATAGACCAGAACATCCATATGCTACAAATTCATGCTTTGCACTTATATAGTAAGATTTTTACTATAGATAAAGGGTCGGGTTTCATGGAGTTGGTTATGACTCCCTGATTGTCTGTCCTGCACAGTTTCAGCTGTGGCCCTGACTTAGGCTGCTCTAACTTTCTCCAGGTAGCAACTGTCTTCAACTCTCTGCTGCGAGTTGGCAGAGTTTATTGGTGTTCCAACCACACACCAGCACACCACCTGTGCCAGGACTGGGATGATAGTATTGTTGGAATTGGCTAGGCTGGCTTTATCTCAATGGACATTGCACTCCCTTTGCCTCCTTGGGAAAGCTGTTGACTAGCCAAATGCAGCTAGTGTCTGGCCCATTTGTGCTGCCAGTGCTGGATCATGAGAAAGAATCTGTCCCCAAAACTTCAGTACTTTCCATTTCATGGATCTCAGTGGGTGGTGGGATTTAGATATACAGAGTGGCTATTTATAGAATAGTCTGTTAATGTCTTTTACGCTGTGATTTTCTCTTTTATTTCTGTCACTGATTGGTTCCTAAAGATATCTTGAATCTGTCTGTTTGTTTTTTAAATCAAAATATGATTTCAAAGAGTATGTCATAAAATAGAACAGATCAAAAAGTTAGATGAGCTTTTTCAAACTTCATCCATTTTCCCCTTTGAAGTTATTTAAATGACAAATAACAAGAACAAAAATTTCTAAGACTGAATTTCATTTTGAGTTCACAAAATCATGAACATCAAAAAACAAGTTACTGCAATTTTTGATGTCAGCCTTACAGTTCAGGTTCAGTCTAGTTTCTCTGCATTGTCTGTATAACAAATGAACTTTCAAGAGTTTTACTCCTTACAGACAGCATTAAAACTACATTTTACTCTATGTTGCACCCTCTGTTATATTTAACAAACGGCTTACTTTTAATGGACTTTTTGGTGGTTGAAGTGGTGGTGGTTAGAGATTTGGTATATAGAAATTCACTTTATTCAGCATGTTGATTCACTCTGAGACACTTTTTAACCTCAGGACACTGGATAACCCTATGTCACTGACAGGGGCGGCACTAGCTTTCTTGCCACCCCAAGCATGGCAGTGAGACTGCCTTTGGTGGCTTGCCTGCGGGTGGTCTGCCGGTCCCGCAGCTTCGGCGTACCTGCTGCCAAATTGCCGCTGAATCCGCGGGACCGGCAGACCTCCTGCAGGCATTGTGCCGAAGGCGGCCTGACTGCCGCCCTCGCAGGGACCGGCAGGGCACCGCCCGTGGCTTGCTGCCCCAGGCATGCGCTTGGAGCTCTGGTGCCTGGAGCCGCCACTGGTCACTGACCACCTTCAGGTAACAAAAACACTCTCAGTTAACTTGGCAGTCATCCCTCTAACAATGTGTCCCTTTCATTGTACCCAGACTTATCTCATTTTAATGAAGATTTCTGATGCCCCCAGAGAACTTTCTGTAAAACAGAAGCTGTTCTATATGCAGCAGACCCAGTTGTAGTCTTGCTACCGACTGAGGTCAAATTATAATGGCCTAATATCAATGGAGTCCATGGATATCATTGAGTTGATTGTGGCCTATTGTGCATAATTGATTGTAATACTAAGACCCTTTGAATTATTTTATAGCTTAAGGTATGTTTTATACATAGACATGTTTACCCATCTGTTTTATACCCCACATTGTCTGCCTTTTATTTATTTATAGCCTTATCACCTCTCCTACTGGGCACTAATATGACTATTTCTGAAGCTTTAGTGACATCCCAGTCATCAGTCAGTAAGATAATGTTTAATGTTTCAGAACATTTGACATGTCCGGCTTCCTGTGCTCTTGATGCCCAGATATAATTAATCTGAGGATTTATGTGGTAATGCAAGTAATCATATATTCATTCCTGGTGTAGAAGGTGACATTTTTCTTCCTAGGTTGTAGGAAAGTTGACGGGGAAAGTATCTAAAACTACATTTCTGCCTAGACCGTGCAGCACAGAGAAGTGCCTAAACACTGGAGTGAACCCCATCTATGAGGGGAGGAATACAGGCACCAGCCAGCTTGTGGCTCTCCAAACTAAGGCTATGTCTACAATACAGCCCTTACAGTATAACACTACAGCTGTGCCACTGTAAGGTCTCCCGTGTAGCCACTCTTTGCTGGCGGGAGAGAGCTCTCCTGCCGGCATAATTAAATTCCCCCCAATGAGTGGCATTAGCTATGTCAGCAGGAGAGCCTCTGTCCACACTACCACTTTCATCGGTGAAACTTATATCGATCAGGGGGTGTTTTTTAACACCCCTGAGCAATGAAAGTTTTACTGACAAAAATGGTCAGGTAGACAAAGCCTAAGATAAGTGTGTGCATGCACATGTGTAAGTAAATACAGTATTTTGCTGTACTACTGAGTAAACATCCCTCAGAATAGCCTTTTTGGCCAGGCTGCGTGGGTAAAGTGTTCTGGAGAACCAGTGTGGGCCATCAAAGGTTGCCCTCTCCTGGACAGGACTCTGAAAAGTTTAAATATCCCTTAGGCCTTGGCTACACTTACCCGGTAGTTCGACGGCTGGAAATCGAACTTCTGGGTTCGACTTATCGCGTCTAGTCTGGACGTGATAAGTCGAACCCGGAAGTGCTCGCCGTCGACTGCGGTACTCCAGCTCGCCGAGAGGAGTACCGCGGAGTCGACGGGGGAGCCTGCCTGCCGAGTGTGGACCAAGGTAAGTTCGAACTAATTCGAACTAAGGTACTTCGAACTTCAGCTACGTTATTCACGTAGCTGAAGTTGCGTACCTTAGTTCGAATTAGGGGGGTAGTGTAGACCAAGCCTTATTTGGATATTGGCATATGCCTTCAAAATACCAATTAAAGAGAAGTGGGGGGGAAAGACTTCCCTTTATATATTTTACCACCTAAGCAAAGCAAACACCTTCAAGGAGAATCCATGAATGCATTGAAAACCTGAAGTCCTAGTTTTTCCCATCACTTGATTTAATTTGAAACCACCAGCACTTTGAAGCTGTTACACATCAAAATTCTGATAGCTAAAGACTGCTGTTTTTCTACTAGTCTGAAAAGATTAAAAGGATGTTGAGAGGAAAACATCTCTTATGACAGTGGGAACACAATCAAAGAATCTAAGTAGGACACCCTGAAGAGCAACCAGTGCTTTCTATAATTATTAGGAAAGAGTATGTTTTGTTCAAAATTCTTAAATATTGTGTTCTTCCTTTTTCTGTCCATATTCTTCTTAGTTCCAAAATGCCTGGTTACAAGAAAAAAGGACATCATAAATGTCTAGCACATTGTGTGCAGTACTGGTATAATAATATGAAAATAGGGAGGACACAATATCTAGCAACAAACTGGGAGTCAGGAGTTCTGTTCTGGACTCTCCACTGGCTTGTTCTTTGGCAAGTTACCTAACCTCTGTTTCTTATCTGTAAAATAGGGATAATACTTGCATATTTTAGGATCCTCTTAAAAAGACAGGAGCAAAGTATTACTTTCTTGTTATATTTGTAAAATATATATTAGGCAGTAAATAGGTTTATGTTCCATTCTTAGTTTTACTATGTATTACTAGAAAAGAAATAATGTACATAATTTATACTTTCTTTCTGTTGTGTAACTATCCAATGCTTCTCTAGTACATTTAGATGTGAACTGTTGACCACATCTACAGAGCTCAGTAACATTTTGCTGGCATGTTGCCATAGTGCAGGTGGAAATACAGTGGTGTGGTGGTGGTTTTATTTTACGTTTATTTTATTAAACTAAAAGAGCTTGCATGCTATCAACTGTAATTATAGCATTGTGTATTAAGAGTACATACAGTATGCTTTTGTTGAGACTCATTATCTGAGTTTGGTGTAACTAGCCAATGGATAAAGGCTGTTTTGAAGATAGGTGGTCATATTATTTAAACTTCGGAGGAAATCAAATAGGAATATCAGAATTGTAAAAGAGTTTTTAAATTGAATGCTTTACAATTATTTCTATTTATCTAACTTACAAAATATCTGCTATAATTAGTAATATGATCAGATGCCTGGCATCTGAATTGCATGCATTTGACAGCTAAATGCACAACAGTTCATAATAATTTTGTACATATCAAATTGTTGACCTATATGTCTGTTATACTTCTTGAAGCTAAACTCTTGGAATTCTGGTCGAATCTCCCATTTCTTAGGTCCACTTAGAAGAACCACTGAACAGATACAATAAATTCAGCTTGAAAGGCCACATGCACAATCTGCCTTGGGTCAAAAACCCAGAGATGCTGTAACCAAACAAGCTTTGCATTAGAGCTATTCAAATATTACAGTCAACATCAAATAGCCACGTGCTTCCAAAAGAGCTGCTCACCTCTCCCCTTTCATCTTAGAACAAGAAAGCTAAAAGCATAATCAAAGCTGGCAATGTTTTTAAAAAAGCTAATTTTGAAAGAAGATAAGGATGACTGAAGTAAAGTCATCTATTCTATGCATCCAAAGAAGTGTGCTGTAGCCCATGAGAGCTTATGCTCAAATAAATTTGTTAGTCTCTAAGGTGCCACAAGTACTCCTGTTCTTTTTGTGAATACAGACTAACAAGTCTGCTACTCTGAAACCTGAAGTAAAGAAAACATTGGAAAGCGGCTAGAAATTGAAATGTGAGCATTGACCAAAGGACAGTTTTCAACATGTATTCATACTAACTGGTCCAAGTATGTTGTTTGTTTACTTGGAACTAGCTGCTGTGAAACTAACTCCAGCTCATGATGGAGTTCTAATACTTTGGGCAGACTCTGCTAGTAGTAATAAGGAGGCAAGAGGAGGGGAAATTGAAACAAAATTGAATATAAAATTCTATATTTGCTAAAGGCCAGATCCAAAATCCCACTGAAGTCAGTGAGAGACCTTTGGAACAATGGGCTTTCGATCAATTCCTAAGAGTCTGGGGTGAAATCCTGTTTCTAGTTGAGGTCAATGGCAAAACTCTCAGTTGGTCAGTATTTCACCCTAGCACTGTGCATATAGCTTTTTTGAAAGACGAAGAGGATACAATGCTATATTGTGGCTAAAGAGGATGGTTTTCTTCTCTTAAAATGTTAGCAGTATTGTTGAGGCAAATTACTATAGAGCTGTTGCTGGGCTTATGATTCTCTGATTGGATTGTTGCTGTGGGATTGCAGTTGTCCTCATTAACTTATCTTCCCTAGGCAGAAGTCCTGGCCCGTAAGGCGAAGGGGCTTAGGCATTATACTGGAGGGGAAAATAAAGTCCTCAAGCTTTATATAGCAAAGCAAGATGGTTAATTGACTGAAGGACATCCAAGAGATTAAGTCCTGATTATGTCCTTAAAAAGATGAGACCTTGTATCCATTACCTGATTGCACAAGTTCATATGATCAACATATAACCTATTGCTTTGCTAATGACCGCATACAAGGAGCAAACTATACATCTTCAGATCTCATCACTTAAAAGGTATTTCCGATCTAAGGTTAAACAAAACAATTCAAACATTATTAAAACAATAAAATAAAAATTGCCCTTTGAAGCTGTGTTGTGCTGAGGAATATATATTATTAGTAACTTTAACATTAAAAACATAAAATTCATTTTGTAATCTACATTACTGTATATGTACATTCATATTACATGTACACAGATTGAATACTGTCCAATTACTAAGCAAATACAATATCTCCGTCCTAGTTTTAAAAGAGAAATTTATGAACTCGTATTGTCTTTGTGACCATCCTTCTTCATTTCCTAGAAATAGTCTGCTATCAAAGACAAGGAAAGGTGAGATTACAAAACAGAAGTAAATTAATAAGAAATGTTCATATTCAAACTAAAGGATGTCTAAAGATATAAATACACACTGAAGAAATGTACAAATGGATATAAATAAAGAACAGTGACTCTTAGCCTGCTTGCAAAAGCCAGCTTTTAATGAGAGAGAAACCCTGTTTAAGAGAGTATTTTTAGCTAAGCTTTCAGTCTTTTGACAGGAATATTGAAATATACTCTGTTTTTGACTGGAAATAATTGTCTATGAATTTCCTTTGGGCAAAACTCCTTTTTAAAAATTTCTTACAGAAGCTGCCATTGATTTTGTTTAGAGTGATATCTGTCATTTTGTGTGTTTTGTATTCAGTTTATAGTGATACCATTTTTCCTTTGGATAATTTGATCTTTCAAAAGAAAATATTACATATTAAAGCTCATTAAATTGAGGACTAACTTGATGCTTTATCTTGTATTGTGGGTAGTTAGGTATCATGTCTCCATGCATGTAGTCCAGCTATACTGTATATATTTGGGCAATTGCAGGTTTGAGCTCTAGAGCTGTGGAAGATTAGGCTTAATGGATAACCTACCTTTGAATACCTTCTGCTAGTGAGATGTTAATGGCTACTCAGGAGAAGAACTCCTGGCAGTAGAGGATAGGGACAGAAATAATACACTGGGATCATATCACCCTCAGAATGACAGAATGGGCTTTACTCACTAATTTTTGCAACTTGCGGAACCGAAAATGTTTAGCTTCTATCTAAATCATAGCAGGCGGATAGGCTGCTTTTTTTCTTTTCAGAATAAGAAAACTACAACTTCTCTTCTTCACAGTTGGATAGATTCTGGCAATCACTCACATTGAATAGCAGCTTTCTCCTCTCAAGTCAGTGGGACGACTTCTTGTGGATGAAAGTGCTATTCAGTGTAAAGAGATCAGCATACCGCCCTTTAATTGTAACATACTGCTGATATTTTAGGGGACTTTTTTGTTTGTTTGTTTTTTAAATGGGTAAGTTAATTCAGTTAAAAAAGAAGCTGTGTTTGATTTTAAAACGATTTAAAGAATCATTCCAAATGTATTATAAAAAGGATTGGATAATGGGCCAAATCTGGCTTCCTTACCTGAGTAATCCCATTGAATATAATGAGGCTACTTGTGTGAGTAAAGTGAACTGTATTTGGCTCACTCTGCAGAATAAGAAGAATGCATCTATGCATTCACAAAGAAGAAATTAAATAAATCTTCATAAATAAAGCAAATTCCTTTGTGTTAGTCAAAGGAAATGATGTTCCTTGCTTGCATTTTAAAATGGCCTTACTACAAAATTGCATTAGTTGCTGCAGTTTACAGTGTTTGGAAGGGGGGAGTAGACGGACTGTCACATGGTGAAGATAGAGAGCAGATTCAATGTTTCTAATTTCCATAAAGGGAAATATTTCCACTTTTTTTTTAAAGTGAGGTTAATAAATGATAATACCTTGTGTGATAAGAAACCAAAAATTAACAATGTTTAATACAATTTATTGTTTTGAGAATTACTGCTGTTTTAAAATTTGCTTTCAATGACAAAGATAGAAAAATGCACGCTGTTCTTTTTTCTATTATTCGCTAAATTGCTAAGCAACCTGCCTAATATCTTTCTCTCTGTTGTCATGGCACTTGATATTACAAAACTGTTAAATACTCTGACCTGATCCTGCAAAACACTTAAGCTTGTGCTTAACTTTAAGCCTGTTCGTACTTCCATTGAACTCAGTAGAAGTACTCATATGCTTAAGGTTGAACATATGCCTCAGTGATTTTCTGAATTGGGGCAATAATGTGCATCACCTTGCAGGACTGATCCCATATGTTGTAGCTAAGAAAAATGCCCCATTTTTAGTTGAGAAGGTCACCAAAAGCACCAGAACTGACCACCATCAACTCCTGGAGCTGTTCAGTGTGAAATGTGTATCTAAAGGTTGCTAATGTCACCTGCCTTTTATATGAGTTAAACCAAAACAACAGATCTGATCACCCTTACTTTTGGGGGTGTCCAAAACTCAATCAGGGTGAAAGTGTCAGGGCTTGAGCCTATCTCTAACATTTGGAGAGCCTCAGCCTAAGGCACTGTTTTTTTCTGTGTCTGTTTTATTTGTCAACATTATCAATACACTAAATCATTTGTTGTTGCCAAAACATAACTGAAATTACAAGAGATGTAGGAGGTGAAAACAGTGATAAATCCATGATTTAAGGGTAGCATGCCTTTCCTCTCTAAATATGAACTCATAGTTGCATTTGCACTAACGAGTTACACATGCTTATTAAGGGGAAAATTAATTCATTTGGTGACTTACATTATAGATGCATTGTTCTGCTATACAGACTCACTTAAAACTTGGAATACAGTGTTTCAAGCTAGTGGCATTTTTTTTTGCTACAAAATTTGACTAAAGAAATCATCTGATCTCATTATTTTCTTAATATGCCTGTCGTCTTCCCAAGGTGCACTTTTGGCAGCCCTTTTGAAGCCATCAAAGACCTCGCAGCCAAATTTAGCCTTGTGTAAATCAGTGCTTGACTTTAGGCTGAACTTGTCCTGAGAAGTTCCCAGGCATATATTTTAATCTCTCAGTCTGAAGCAACAACTTTAGAGTTTTTATTGTCTATTTGGATCAGTTGTTTGTGAACCTAAATATTTCCAAGTGCAACACTAAGTCCTGTAAACAAAAACAGGAAATACACAAGGAAGAAAGATCAGAGTAAAGTCAAAAACACTATTGGTAATCTTCAAATTATAGTTAGGTACTAAAGTACGTACAGTACCCAGATTCTGCCAGAACAACAGATGCAAAACCTGCTACAATGATCAATTACCCCCCAAAATACACATTTCAAGATCCTTGGATCCTACACATGTATACCTACACATGGCTACATGGAAACTAGGACAGATTACAAAGGATGGATATAGGCAAACAACACAGGAATGCAGGGGCAAGATTAGAAAGGCAAAGGCACAAAATGAGCTCAAACTGGCTACGGGAATAAAGGGAAACAAGAAGAATTTTTATCAGTACATTAGAAGCAAGAGGAAGACCAAGGACAGGGTAGGCCCACTGCTCAGTGAGGAGGGAGATACAGTAACAGGAAACTTGGAAATGGCAGAGATGCTTAATGACTTCTTTGTTTCGGTCTTCACTGAGAAGTCTGAAGGAATGACTAACATAGTGAATGCTAATGGGAAGGGGGTAGGTTTAGAAGATAAAATAAAAAAGAACAAGTTAAAAATCACTTAGAAAAGTTAGATGCCTGCAAGTCACCAAGGCCTGATGAAATGCATCCTAGAATACTCAAGGAGCTAATAGAGAAGGTATCTGAGCCTCTAGCTATTATCTTTGGAAAATCATGGGAGACAGCAGAGATTCCAGAAGACTGAAAAAGGGCAAATATAGTGCCCATCTATAAAAAAGGAAATAAAAATGACCCAGGAAACTACAGAGCAGTTAGTTTAACTTCTGTGCCAGGGAAGATAATGGAGCAAGTAATTAAGGAAATCATCTGCAAACACTTGGAAGGTGGTAAGGTGATAGGGAATAGCCAGCATGGATTTGTAAAGAACAAATCATGTCAGACCAATCTGATAGCTTTCTTTGATAGGATAATGAGTCTTGTGGATAAGGGAGAAGCAGTGGATGTGGTATAGCTAGACTTTAGTAAGGCATTTGATACGGTCTTGCATGATATTCTTATCGATAAACTGAAAATCAGCTCATGTGCCGCCTTCGGCACCCGTGCCATAGGTTGCCTACCCTTGGTCTAGACAGTATTTAGTCCTGCCATGAGAGCAGGGGACTGGATTCGATGACCTCTCGAGGTCCCTTCCAGTCCTAGAATCTATGAATCTATGAAACATGTGGTGTACCTCATCCAGTGCACTAAATGCCCCAATAGCAACTATGTGGGTGAAATCAGACAGTCAGTACGCTTTCGAATGAATTCACACAGGAAAATGATAAAAGACAAAAACACCCTATCATCTGTGAGTGAACCCTTTTCACAAAGCAATCATTCTATATCTGATCCCTCAGTCCTCATCTACAAAGGATACCCGCACAACACTTTCACAAGACAAGACTGGGAGCTTAAATTCATTTTTCTGCTAGACACTAAAAATCACGGACTGAACAGAGACACTGGATTTATGGCTTATTACAAAAATCTGTAAATCACTAAGGGCACAGCTATACTAGTGCAGCTGCACCACTGTAAACTCTTTAACGTAGCTGCTCTAAGCCGACGGGAGAGAGTTCTTCCCTCAGCTTAACTACTCCTGCCCCCACGAGCGACGGTAGCTATGTTGAAGAGAGAAGCTCTTCCACGACATAGTGCTCTCTGTGTAATTTATATCGGTTGGGGGAGATGATTTATTCAACCCCGGGTGACATAATTTATGCCGACATAAGCTGTAGTGTAGACATAACATAAGCCCCTTTTTTTGTCCTATGACTGCAGCAGTGTCAACGGGCCTTGAATGGTTCCTTACAATATGTGCTAATTACTTATGCTAAGCAGTCTGTTACACTTTGCATTTCGTTATGACCCTGGGGGTACCTTTCCCTGACCTGAAGAAGAGCTCTGTGTGGCCCCAAAGCTTGTCTCTCTCACCAGCAGAAGTTGGTCCAATTTAAAAAAAAAAAATTTACCTCACCCACCTTGTCTCCCTAATATCATGGGACCAGCACGGCTACAATTACACCTCATACATGCAGTAACGTCACACTCAGATCTCAGATTCCATGACATATCTAGCCACAATGCTGGGAGTTAAGCAAACATAGTCCGTCTTGACTCATAATTTACTCTGGAGACTCAAGAGTTAATATGTAATTACTGTCGTTTTCAGTTGAGTGTTTTCTTTGTTACATTGTAACAATGTGTATTGTCTTGTAAAATGAGACATGTAAACACAGTAGTGTACAGTACTAAAATATAGGTGCAACATATCCATGTGTCCATTGTCTCTAATAGTTGTTTTACACAGTACATTCTTCATTCATTAATATATTTTGCACATGTTTTTGTGCAGTAATAACACTAATTGAAAATGGAATGTCTGTCTGTCTGCCTCTCATCTTTTCAAGAGCTGAATTACCAGCTAAAAGACTCCCTCTGTTTTTTTGAGAGATGTATTACATGCTCAAATATTCCAGGAATTTTCAAACACTCCTCATTCAGCTCACCCATTAAAATAGATCAATGGGAGTTCCATGTGCAGAGGGCTGTTAGGATCAGGCCCACAGCTAGTATAATTATTTAAACAACAAGAAATTCTGTGGGCAGGTAAATTTGCAAATGCATTCCCTATTCTTTTTCAGTTAACTCAGGCTCCATGTTCATAAAAAATTCACCATATAATGTTTTCTGTAAAACAAGAAATACACTATGCATATTATATACTGTATGAACAATTAGTATTTTATATTAAACTTAAAATTAAATGGTGTTTAAAACCCATTATGACATTCAAATATTTTTTTCTAATGGTAGATATGTCCATTTTGAAGCCTTTTAAAATTGCATGCAAGCCTAAAATAATTAAGATTTAAAATCACAGTTATTATCTATTTTAATTTCCACTGCTGGAAAGTACCCCCCCCCCCCCAAACATTCATCCTGTGTAGGGTATAATCTGTGCACAAATAACATGGTGGAATTAATGAACAATTAACTATGATCATATGTTTTAAACAAGGCTGATTGGAATCCACACAGGCATCTGGATTTCAGAGAGAATCTGTTTGATTCAGTCTAGTACTGCTGAGGTAGTTCTGTTCAGCCCAATTTCTTATTCAGCCTGTATCTCTAACACCATTTCCTCTGAGGTAAGTCTATATCTCTTAGTTTTCATGGCAACCAGAAAAATAATTCTTCTATTCTTCAGCATTGTGTGTCTGTGTCTGTGTCTATGAGTGTAGTAGTGAGCAGATAGAATTGCCCCTGGTCATTTTCTCTTTCTCCGTTCAGCTAATGTGTTCATCTTGAAGACTATGCTTCATGTTGTTCCATATGATGAGTAAATCATGGATAATATAATAAAGCAGGGAGAAAAGGGGAAATATTTGTAACCCATAGATGCCTTGTAGAAATGTAGCTGCTGCTACACTGTACTATATGCAGTATGGAATGAAAGTACTGTGCTATGTAATTTACTGTCTTCATTAAACCAGACAAGCACTAGGTGAACCATAGAAATTCCATCTGTATTCACAGTGGGTTCCAGGATACAGGATTTTCCCTTCATTTTGTTTAGTCCTTATATATAAAATGTGTGGGTGTATAAAGGTAAAATCAGATTTTGATGTTTATTTTTAAAATTCCTTTTAAAATACTCTGATCAAGGTTATGTTTGTTCTTTTAAAAAAATTCTTGTATCATCTTAAAAAGGAAGTAGGCCCTGAGCTATCTTAATGTCATTGGGGACACTAGAGGAGTAGTATCAGAAACTGCAGTGCAGCACCAGGCAATGGCTGGATTTACAGTTTGATAATTTTATATCATATACAACCATTAGCTTCACTCTCTTTGCTTGGAGCTCTGATTGTACTGAAAAGTGAGACTAAAGAAGAAATCTAAAATATACTCACCATCAGTATAGTGGCAGAAACCTCTCTTATTATTTTTTCATGTTACTTAATATCCGTAAGGGCAACACGTTTGAAGCTAGGAAATGGGATTTCTCGGTAGTATAAACCAAAAAAAAAAATAAAAAATCCTTTTTATAAAGAGATTGGGATTTTTTTTAAATATATGGATAGTTTTGGAAATATATGTGTTTGAGATACATGTGAACTGTAATTCGCAGAAAAGCTCTTAAGTCAGAGAGCATTCTGTTTGAATTTTTTATAAAGGAAAGATAAAAAATTTAAGCTCTTTGAGCTGGAACAGCTCAATCAGATGACACACCTGAATTGGAGGACAGGAGCTATTTGGGTGGACCGTGTGTCCAAGTGATACTTTTAAAATTCCTAGCATGTTTATCAAGTACTCTTTTCCAATAGAGTTCATATTAACTTTGTATACTATTTGATTGTAAAACACTAAATAATATATTTAAGCACTAGCCACTAATCTGCCAAAAACTCCATGAGATTACTCATGTGCATAAAGTTAAGCACATGCTCAAATGTTTTGTTTCCAGGATCGGAACCTAATTCCTGTATGGTGGCTGTAGTTTTTTTTCTTTGTTAGTTTGATTGATTGTTTCTTTTTAAGGCAAAGTTAAATAATTACATTATTATTACATTTAGAAGAAGAATGCAACACTAGGTCAGTAATGCAATCTACTTAATAAGTGATGGCATGGATTACCGAAGAGCCTGATACAGTGTGCCAAGATATAAGTGTTTCGATTAGTAGACAAAGCTATGGTTCATATCTCCTTAGGCAGTCAGAGAATAGCTGTAAAAATACTATAAACTACACTATGTTGACTGCTCCAAGCAACAGAGCATGAGGATAGATACAGGATGAAAAACAGTCTAGTGGTTATGAAGATCTGATTTTGGTTCCAGCTCTGCTATAGACTTCCTATGTGATCTTGAGTAAGTTACTTAACTTGTGTGTGCTTCAGTTTCCCATCTGTTAAATAGAAATATTAATACTTTCCAACTTCAGAGCTGAGTCTTAGTTCATGTTGTTTGTGAGCACTCTGATTCCCTGGTGATGGGCACCATACAAATGCTTATCATAGTACATACAAATAAGATATTTTCAAATATGCCTATTGTCTTTGCTCTGTTTAATGCTCTCCCCCATTCTCCATTTATTAAGTTTCTGTGGCAATAAGTAGCAGGTGTTAGTAAATTTAAAAAAAAGTTAATGAAAAATATTGCTTGAAGTGTTAGCTGAAAATTGTTTCTTTAATTGGGCATATTAAATACCAGAAGAAGTAAATATACATTTCACCCATTGCAACATAGTTGTCCTCACCTACTGTCGAAAAAGTGTGTGTGTGTGTGTGTGTGTGTGTGTAAATACTGTGGCCCCAATCCTGCCAGCAGCTGTATGCAAGTGAAGCTCCACTGAATTCAGTGGAGGTTCTGCCAATGCTGTGCTGCTTGCAGGATTGGGGTGTAAGTTGGTCAGGTAGTTACCTTTATTGGTAGGAGGTATCCTTTTTCCTACAGTGGATAGTCATTTTGACTTCTGACTGTTGCTTGATGACTCCTCTACTTAAATTTGTATGTAATAAAAAGGTGGAACTGATTCCCAGTGCTCTCTGGCTCACCTTGCTTAAAAGTACCGGCACATTGTTTTTAGCTTTGAGGATCATTGCTGTTCACTTACAGTACTTCTGCACCATTGAGTACCCAAGAGCAAGACCATTAAAGCCCATGTATCTACACTGCCATAGACTGAACAAAACTTCTTTTTTGTATAGTTTTGAAAGCAATCCGAGGAATGACAGTGAAATAGGCACAGGACACTGAATTTGCAAAATTTGCCTAAATTGCTGTTGAATTTTTTTGAAAAATAAGAGTGATCTTTTTAAATGAACTATTTTAATAGCAATGATATATATGACATTATAAATTACCTTTCTTTTAAAGAGAGACTGGAAAAGGCTGGTTGATAAGGAATGACAAGTTTAGAGTACATATCACATGAGTCAGCACTAGTAAAGTCAAAGCCTCTGCAAGAGTAAATATGAGGTATTTTGGAAAAAGGACAAAGTCAGGTTTAGAAATATGATGACTGAATAGGTGGAAAATTCTGACTACCCTAGATATGAGAGTTCAGGAGAAAGCTACACGTCATTTAGGCACAACTGTTTACTTATCAAGCTGTTACATCATATAAGTAGAACAAAATAGTGCTCGAGTCAGCATAGAAACTTAGAACCTGATTCAGCAGCCTGAAAATGCCAAGTGAACACCACGCTAGATCACCTTCACCAATAATTTCTCCTTTCCTTTTCCCCCACTTCTATCCTGACCATAGGTTTTGGGTCCACTTACTGTACAATATTTGGCCATATCTGGAACGTGACGTCTAGGAATGATGTACCATTACACAGAAGGGCTTACAGTAGCAGACTGACAGTTAAACTGAAGCCATGCTGTCTTAGAAGTCCTTCAGTCTGTGTAATTGTTTTAAAATATATTAAAATATGTTTAGAAGGGTTGACTGAGATCTTCTTGACCTTGGCTGAGGAATAGAACCTCCCTTGAAATATCACAGGTAATTCTATGAGATTTTTGCCAGTATAACTACTATCAAAATATCTGTGGAAAAAGTAACAAAACTCCATGTGCCTGATTCTCTACATCTTGGAATCTAACATAATTATCTATGCTTGTTCAGAGTGCATGCTGAGCAGGTGTTAAATTATTCTGCTTTGGTAACATTTTACATCCACTTTCATCTAGTTTGCACGGGTGTAAGTGACTCCACAAGTTGCAAGGCAATACAGAGTCAGCCCCATATTCATAGTGTTTAATATTTCACAAAGGAAGTAAAGTGCAGAGCTCTCCACTCATTCCCACCAACAACCATACAAATAGAAAGCAGTCTGTTAGCCTAGTTTGGGGAGAAATCAGACAGCTAAACATCAAGATTTCTGTTTGTGTGATTTATTTGGGAAGGTATTTTTCTGCTTGAACACAAAGAACATTTGTTGCCTGGGTAGAATGCCCAGTAATGGGTAATAATGTACAAAATGCCACTTAGAACTTCTTCTAAGACTCAAGACCAAGACTTTCAAAGGTGACAAGTGATTTTTGGGTGCCCAACTTGTGACACCTAAAAGAGGCCTGATTTTCAGAGGGTGAGAGCTCAGTGTTTCTTTAAAGGGACCTGAATTTAAGGAATCTCTAGTTCGGCATCAAAAAAATCACTAGTCACTTTTGAAAATCTTGGCTCATGTGTAATTTTTTGGGAAACATTTCTAAGTGTTGTCATAGCAAATTGATTTTGGAACAAAAATTCTAGACTCAAGGTGCATCATTCTAACAGTTGTTTATTGAGGGCAGGCAACCCAACCCATGCAAGCAATTCTGCACACGCCTCAGGAACATCACTGAAACTTTAAAATGTATGCATACCATAATGGAAAGAGGTCACGTATATGCTTCTCCATTGGGATTTTCCATCAGCACAGTGTACTCTGGAATCTCTCTGCCCTGGAGTAAGGTACAGGACAAGTGGTGGCAAGCGGACCCAAAGGAACATTTCCAAAATGTCAGTGAATGATGGTAATAGTGATGGTGATCACCATATAATTCTTTGACTGGAGGGAGGTGACGGTGTGCATACACCATTCTATCTGGTTTCATGCTCCTTGGAGGCTAAGAGTAAAGCAGGGAGCCCAGGCCAGTTGGGAGAAAGTTTAGAGGGGAACAGGAATCCAAGTGAGTTGTCATTTTAGAATCAATGTATGGAAACTCCCCAGGTTTCATCTGAGATATGTTTTTGGACAATTCAAAAATAAAAACAAAAATCCACGTATTTCAGTGTCATGTATACCAGGCCTACTGCTGAGGGTCATTGAAACTCTTGTGAAATAAAACTGGTGATTTTTCCAATACACTAGTTCAAGTGATCTATTTGTGGAAAATAATATTGGTTGTATTTGATCACGATGCTTGAAATTCAGTAGTCCATAGGTCTTCTGCTGACTCTGCAGATGGTGAATTTTACTCAGTGTGAATTAGTACTAAACAAATTAAGATAAAAAGATAATTTTTAAAAAAACTTTGTCAAAAGTATGATTGTTTTAGTTTTGGGGTTTTTTTTACAGTTTAGAACATGGTTAAAAATTGGAATCTGTTTTTCCAGGTCAGAGGTGGAACTTCAAGATATAGGATATGGGTTTGTTTAAATAATATCTAAACACTAAAATTTATATAGGTCTTCAAGACACTTCTAAGCTCCACTTCTAACAATTCCAGGATCACATTGCCTCTTCATGTAATATTAAGCAGTGTACTAGTTGCAAGTAAAATCCAGAAGTGCAAAATCCATACTGTGAAAGTAATGTTGTTAAACCTTGAAGAAGCAGTACACATTCACAAATAGTTTTATTATTGTTATTTCTATGTTATTCTAAGTGCTTTGAAAATTTTCTGAACAAATATTCATTATCAAAATTTTCAATTTTATTATTAAAAACCATAAACTGAAAGCCAGCTCACCACATGGAAACCAACTACATGTTGCTAAATGGTACTGCTATAGACAATATTGTGTACATGGGATATAAGGCACTGTATTTTATCAATAAAGTAGCATATTGATTCGATGGAGGATGGAGATATTTGTTCAGAAAAACTTGCTCAGTGACCAATGTTAAAATATAAAATTTAAAATGTATTCAAGCAATCTAGAATTAAAGTTCATACAATATGTACAAGGCCACAATATTATGCTCTGGTTAAATTAATTAATGAATTATTTTTACTATTGAAGAATAAAGGTTTAATTTGCAAGCCGTCTCTTAAAGCAGACAATTGTAATAATAATTCACTACAGATTTTTTCATCTCATTAATTCAGTAATTATTTCAATTCTTGTAATGTTTGCTAGCCAACGTTTCCCCCTTATCATTCAAAATCTTTATTAGCAGTTTATATACATGCTTATTATAAAATGCAGAGATATGAGTGCAATGAATCCTTGGCTCTATTTGAAAACAAATAGAAGAATAAGCTTAGTAAAATCTCAACATTTTATAAAAGATGGATTCCTGCTTCGAGTGGGGATCTTAGTTTGTTAAACTGTAGCCAGGGAACAGGAGGGATGGTCTTCTGTGGGGCTGGGAAAGCCATGGGGATCCCAACTACTCAAAAATTAAAGACAGAGCATTGAGCGGAGTGAATACATTGACTTTTCTTCATGCTTGACAAAGGAAGTAACCTTTTTGTCCCATCTAGAAACACAAATAGGAATGTAGGGGAAACATGGGGGTGCAAAACACCATTTTCAGACAGGAAGATCTGAGGGATCTGTGCAGGCTAGCAAATGGGCAAATCCTGAAGTCTTAGAAACCAGAAGATGAAGTGCCATCACCAGCTAAGCAGCAGGTACTCAGCTCTGCTTCTGGTCCGTCTCCCTTTAACTGAGGGAGAGAGTTTTTGTTTTGTTTCTCCTTTGTTTTGGGAGATGAAACTGAGCAAGAACTAGACCTGGGCAAGGCGTTAGGTCTCAATTACAGATTTAGGGTGGAATCAGGGCGGGCTCCAGGCACCAGCCCACCAAGCATGTGCTTGGGCGGCGCCTGGAGGGGGGCAGCGCGGCGGGGCGCTCGGGCCCGAGAGCGGAGCCGCAGCGGGCTCGCCGCCCTCCCCCCGGCGCTCCAGCCAGTTGGGGAGAGTAGAGAGCTGCGGCGGGCTCGCCGCCCTCCCCCCGGCGCTCTGGCCACCAGGGGCTCTCTGCCCTCCTCCCGGCGCTCTGGCTGTCGGGGAGAGCAGAGAGCCCCGGCCGTGCTCTCTGCCCTTCTCCCGGCTCTCTGGCCGCCAGGGAGAGCGGAGCCGCGGCGGGCTCGCTGCCCTCCCCCCCGGCGCTCCAGCCGGTTGGGGATTGCGGGCCCACGGCCAGGCTCGGTACCCTCCCCTGCCGCACTGTGGGGGTGGCGGGTGGCTTTTTTGCCTAGGGCGGCAAAAAAGCCAGAGCCGGCCCTGGGTGGAATTCAGCACAAGAAGTATGCAGCACTAAGTGCTGAAAACATAGCTTCAGTAGAACTTAAGTGATGCACAGGACGTTAAAGCTCTTTCCACAGGGTTCAATTTTATCCTTAATGATGACTAGATAGCACAGGGGTAGGCAACCTATGACACGCGTGCCGAAGGCAGCACGCGAGCTGATTTTCAATGGCACTCACACTGCCCGGGTCCTGGCCACCGGTCCAGGGGGCTTTGCATTTTAATTTAATTTTAAATGAAGCTTCTTACACATTTTAAAAACCTTGTTTACTTTAAATACAACAATAGTTTAGTTGTATATTATAGACTTATAGACAGAGACCTTCTAAAAACGTTAAAATGTATTACTGGCACATGAAACCTTAAATTAGCGTGAATAAATGAATACTCGGCACACCACTTTTGAAAGGTTGCCGACCCCTGAGATAGCATATTATTGAACAAATGTAACAGTGTTCTATATGTCTAAAATTAGTATACTGGGTGGAATATATGTGTAATACTTAGTTTTCAGTGTCGTGTTATTTAATTCTAGGGCGAAATTACAGAATTACTACTGTCCAAATTTAAAATTTTTTGCAACAATTGTGTGTTTATGTGGAGAATTGTGTAAAATTGTATGAATTTGTGCATGTGACTTAATTTCATTTTTATGTGCATTGGTATATTTTAAAAATCCCATTAAATATATACATTACAACCAGTTATTGTCTTGTAATATTTTTTATTGACTGTAATTACTGAGCAGATGTAACTAGAGCAAAAAAATTACATCGCTGCAATGTTGCTGACTACTGAATATGTTACTAGCATTTCTCCTGCAGTGCTATTTGTCCTTTTAAAAACAAATGGATCATCAGCACCTTGGTAAACATAGACCACAGTCTGCTGCTTTATTTTGCCATCATTAAACAATTCACAATGTAGTCAGTATTCTGGTCCAGCTGACCATGAGATAGAGTGTGACTAAAAAGTAGATCATCTAGTAGATGTTCCAGTGTTTGAGATTACACAAAGGGCTCATTTCTATCCTCCAGCACACCCGTGCAGCTCCCATTGAAGTCAATGGGTGTTGTGCATGCGTATTTGAGGCATGTACTATATTGGAGGCACGTGTTTGATTTTGTCATGGAGTTTTAAGTGGCAAAAGAGATGTGTAAGCCAAGCACTACTATGTAACGTCTGTTCATATGTATAACTAACTGAAACACCAGATCCGATTGTTGTTATACCTTTACAACAGTTTTCTTTATGCTTGCTTGCCCCAATGGTATGCCTGTTGAAGGAGGAATAATTGTGGCCCACAAACATTCTAGGGTAGAAAACAGCCGACGGCAGCCTCAGAAACAATAACTCCACTCATAAGCTTCTTCATTTTCATTATGGGATGATTCTTCTCTTTTGATTTTAACTTATTTTTTTTAAAAATCTGTTTTGTAAACACAAATTGCTGTATTTAAATTTAGAGTATGTTAAAGATGATAGTCTCATTACCCTGCAGATGGAAGTACTCTGTCCACAAATCAGTACTAGCCTATCTTGGGCTAGGGCTAGGGCTATCTCTAGGGGACAGAAAGTAATACAGTTCCCATGTCCATTCAGTTTTCAGTTAGTTCTAATTCTATGGTGGACATTAGTACAGTGGGAACTGACTGAGACCATCGTTCACTCCACAAAGGCTCTGCAGATACATAATTATGGACCTGAAATGGATTTGAACTTGTGACACAGAGGTGAAACTTTCCATAACCCAGGCAACTTCCCTGCTACCAAAATAATGTTATATTGCTTTAATGATTAAAGTTTTATGTATTTTTCAAATACAATACTGCAATTTGTTGAACCACAGGGGTTAGAGATGGAAAAAACTCATGTGGTCATCCAGTTCATCTCTCTTTCTGCTAATAAGTGTTGACTGCTACAGTACATTTCCTAGTGTTTGGTTCAGTCTGAGTTTTAATGCATTATGGGATTTCTGTCACTTCCTTTTTGGAGACTTTTCTACAGTCAAATAGATCTCAATGTCAGGATGTTGTTCTGAAACTCAATCTAAGCTTACCCTTTCTTGATTTCATTCCATTACCACTAGTTACACTGCCTTTTGCCGTCCTAAATAATACTGCTCCATCCTTAGTGTTTACATACTACACTGTTATCATTGCCTACCTCTTAACCATCTCTTAGCTAAAGAATACATACATATATTTAGATCTTATCTTTCCTCATACTGATAAGTCAGTCAGCCTCTTCAGTCCCTTCATCAGTTTTATTTCTCCTCTGAATTTTTTAATGTATCTGTATCTGTCTAGTAATTACATGAAGATAATATGCTCAGTTTTGGAATATTCCCTTCTTATTTTTATACTCAGATAACAGAGGTAAACAAGCTGCAGAATTACTGCTGCATGTTTAATGTACTTGTGCATTCCTTGAGTTGCTCAGTTGGAGCTTGATGCAAAGCCCATTAAATTGATGGGAATATTTATTGGCTTTAATGAGCTTTGGTTCAGACCCTTAGTTTTTAGTCTTTGAAGACATTTTAATGGTTTACTCTAACTGTTAAAATATCATTGAATGCTATATAGGGTACATTACTTGCACAAGCCTTAAAATGATGCCTGTCTTATTAGTTAATGATTTTTCAAATTCTTATGCCAATAGGAGTTGAATGCTTCCTAAGCTTAAAAATTACTGGTAAAACTGTTTTTTTTTTTTTTTCCAAATGGAAAATTGGGTTTTCAGCTAAACTAATTTTTTGTGTGAAAAATGTCTGCTTTCCTCAGAAAACTTTGAACTGTAAAAAAAAAAAAATCCTTAAGTAAAAATTGATTCAGAATGCTGCCCTGGTGCCTCATTTTTTCCCTTCTCTTTGAGCTGTGTTTCCCTGTCAGACTACATCTGCCATGAAGCACCATATCTATGATATCTAAACCAGGATGGGAGATGTAATCCAGCCAGAGAGATCAGTCCATAGAGGAGAATGGAGGCAGGCCCCAAGGCAGCATTTCCAATCAAACTTTTTGAAAGTCAGGCAACAGTTTTCAGCTTTTCGAACTTTTACTTACACACACACACACACACACACACACACAATTCTCAACCAGATCAATTGATCAATCTCTCTCTTGCTGTCTTTTTAAGGGTTGTTCCTGTATGTTCTGCTTTTTCTATGGAGCAGCCTGTGATAGCGCTGAAGTGAATAATTCAATATTTGGCAGTTGTATGTCAATTGCAAATTGTATAAACAAAGCAGATGCACTTCCTGGACAGCTGCCATTAGTGCATCTGGGAACTTATTTACTACTTATTGACAGATTTGGGGGGTAGAGGAAAGAGAGACACTATCCCTTCTTTCTAATTTTCTGTATATTATATCTAAGGTAATGAACAGCATTCCTGGGTCTAATTCTTTATCTCTGCCACGTGACTGGTAGTTCTATAAAACCTCTTTGACATTTCTCAAATAATTAGAGGTTTCAGTAATCTTTCCTGATTCTGCATTGCCCTAACAATATTTATTTGGGCCCTAGTCTATCACCCGATCTGTGGCTATCTTTCTTATACCCACTATATATGTTTAAGTATTCTTATAAGGATTTTCCGATTGAGGATTTGTAAGGTTAAAAATTAGAATGAATTTTTAGTGTTGTTAATAAAAGTTTGAAACACAGAAACTGATAAAGCGTGGGCAATCTCAGTGGGAAAGTCCCCACTTTGCCTCCACCAGTTGTCTCATTCCTCACCTGTAGGGAACACATGAAAGAACAAAAAAGAGGACCAAGTTCCAAGTCTTTTTTGTGGTTCAGTCTTTGCCCTCTATACCAAAATTGACAACAATGGTGGTTGTCTCTGTGTTGTGGTTAAAACTGTCCAGTCAACACCGGCTTGGGAGCTCAAGCTCATTTTACATAAGCCACCAAGTAATGGCCGTCAGCATATTAAAGAATTTTAAGTAGTAACAACCACCATGGGCTGGACACTTGTTATTTTTTTAGCTGGGATGAAGACCTAGATCCTCTTTGTTTTTACAAACCAAAAAACCCCAAACATTTGCAAAGTTTTTTCTTCCATTTTCAGATCTAAACAGGGCCCTGGTAGATATGCCCTGCTTCCTTATCCCTCAAACAGTGGAAGCCATAGCTAACAGCTGGAAAGGAGTTCAAAGTAGCAGAAACTAAAAAGATTCTCATGTATTTATTATGTGGTGTACTCCTTTAGAAGGTTCTCAGTAATTGTTGGACCAGAGACTTTTTGCCCCATGCTTAATTCTCACACATGCTTTGCCTCCATGTTTACTCAAAGGTGTAAATTTTAACATGCCATACAGCCATTGGTTACATGACTGAATATTCATTGTGCATTCTTAGGTATGAAATAGTTTTAATAAGCTCTTTCTTCCTTCAATCCTTTGTTTCTTCATCTCGTATTCTGCTCTTCCTGTTGCCTTTTACCTTCTTTTCTCCTCCACCTCTTTTATGTTATGCCATATTTTTGGGATAGAAAATTTTAGTTTTAATAAGAGAGAGGACTGAAGTGCAAATTTTGAATCTGGATTTCTAATAAACCAAAGTTGAGGAGGGTTAAATCTGGGAATAGGTTCAGTCTATTAATATTACAGTATTATTTTTTTATTTAAGGGTTCATGAGTTTGAAACCCCCTGAAAATATGGATGTATTTGTAGTCAGAGTTTTAATTCAGGCCCATCTCTAATTCTATGGGTGGAGTATGTGTGTAAAAAAAGAACTGTAGGCCCTTATGTAGGCCTGTGCATGTAATTGCTCAAGCATCACTAAAGAATCTCCCATTTCTATGTAGAGACATCAAGTGTACTTAATTGCATTGAATTTTAAAAAAGAGGGTTCGTTTTTTGTTGTTGTTTAGTGTGTGTTAGAAGTTTTAATTTGCGTGTGAATGTTAGTGCTGTTGAAAATGCAGGACTGGTGTATACTGGAGCACAGCACCAGCTTCTCCAAACAGCTGTGCCAGTGATGTGGCTTGCAATGATCACTTCAGTGTGATGCCTCCTGTTACATCATTCATGAAAAGTCACTGGAGCATGGAGCTTGCTTATTGGGGAGAGGAAATATCAAGTGTGCACTGCTAAATGAATGCCACTGTTCTACATTTTATATTACAGTTTTATATGTAATTTAACACATTTTGAGGCATAGCATAACAACAATAATAGTTTAAAAAAACATGCAATATTCTCATGAAAAGGCACTTGTTTGTTCCCATAAGCCTATTTCATATGCTGGCTGCTAGGCTTTCATATTTAATACCTCACCCGCACATTGCATATTGTGGCAGGGGCTAGGAACACCTAACTTAAAACTTGAAAGCTATATAAAAATGTTAAACTTACAATGTGTTGAATGCTGCCTGTGAATGCACAATTGTTGGGAGCTTTCAGCATAAATTGCTACCATTTGAAAGAATTTGCTTTTTAAAAAAGATATTTTGACTTCTCTTTATTTTTTTAAACAATATTAGCATTTCTAATCTCTGTAATTGCCCTGTAAATAGCTTAATTATAAGTATTTATTCCACTAGTCATAACATAGTTTGTCATTTTGAATATGAACTCATTTCTAGACTTAAATGCCCTGGGGCACATTCATCTACAATGTGGAAGCAAATGTCATTTTTTATAATTTTGCACTGCCACGTCCTTAAAGAAGCATCTTAAAATATACACATTGCCATTAATACTTGGTGTAAGAAGAGCAGAATCAGCAGCTCATAGCTCTTCAGTATATGGGTATTCACACCATTCATGCAAAAAAAGCAGTTTTAGGATGCAACATTTCTATGTGTTCTGAGTTTCCAAAGATGGGCTAATAGCACCTTGTAAGGTTCTTTTGCAAAGTAAAACAAAGAATACTCTTCCCCTGACAGTTTGCCTGTCTCCTTTGGCATTGTTGGTAGCACTGCCAATATACTGATCAATTCAAAATAACTCTCCACCTGGTGAGAGTGGAATGAGAATGAATTAGAACTCAGTACAGGATACTAGTCGAGTTTTTGAATAGCATACTGTATATAAAGTAGAGTATGGGCCTCATGGCATTTTGTAAGGTGTCAGTTTGCTGTTAAGACATGCATGCGCAGGCTGATGGCATTTGTCAATCTTGAGCTTTTTGCATCTGAGCTGTGACCTTTTACTGAATGAGCAGTTTCAGAAATTCAAACAAACTTAGAGTCCACCCTTGGCCCCAGGGAGCATTTAGTGGTCACTTAAAGTCAGCTATCTCCCTTCTTTCCTTCTGCTGATTCAAGAGAAATACAGTAATTCCTTACATGGAAAAATAATATTTAATGTAATTAGCACAGAGATGGTCACCAGTGGGAGACGAGAGTGTGTACATAGGGGAGATTGTCTCTGTAATAAGATGTTGGACACTCTATGAAGTCTTAAAGAATGACTAAATTGTCTTATAGTACTACACAGTCCACATGGCTGTGCTTAGTAATTAGCATGTGCCCTCTTGTGTACTTGCATATAATTTTTAACATTGCTCAGGCCATAATCCTGGTTTTCACTAGGTTCTGTTGCTCCAAAGCCAGAGTTCATTGTGGTGCCTCCTAGTCCTATATAGTCAGTTTTGCTCTTCTCTTTTACTGTGTTGCTTTGCACATGCTATAGGCAGAGTAGAAAGCCAAGCAGCTTTATCCATAGAGGGGGAAGTGTGGAAATGACAGTATGGAAGGTGTATGGGCACCAAGGGAGTGCATGAGAGACTAAGATAGGAGGTGAGTGACTGAAGGAGGAAAAAATGCAGGATGTGCCGTGTAGTGGGAAGTGAATTCAGGCACACACACTGGGACAGGGTCTAACACTTTTTTATTGCCAGAGTTCTAGTAACGTACTTCAAACCACAACAATTTATGTATTACTGAATTAGCCAGCAGCTAAACTGGGGTTCTCCATTAAGAGCTATAGAATAGTTGGAAAGAACAAATATTGCAGGAGGTCCTGAGGAAGGAAGCGGATAAGACCACAATGAGGGTTTGACAAGGGAAGAGAACTGTGGAAGACAAAGTGGGGATTGATGAAAGAAAGAACTTGCTGAGGTTTGGGAGAGTGCATGACCGAGAGGAATGGGGTGGGGTGATTAAGGAGATTGGAGAGGAGGAGAATGACAGATTGATGAAGGAAAGGGAGAGAGGAGAATACAAATGAGTAGGGAGTTGGGGTATTCCAAACTCATGCTGACAAAACCTTTATACTACACCACTCCTCACGTATACAAATGGTATATTCATGCTCCCGTCTTCAAGTAATAGAAAATAAATGAGAGCACAACTGTGTGACATCCAGGAGAGCAGGTAAGAGATCTCTCTTTATTTCCTGCCTCCAGTGTTACAAATGGGTCAGTGTTACAAAAGGGTTAATATGCCTGTCATATGACAGGGCTCATTCTCCACTGACTCTAGTAGCTACTGTTAAACTGAGAAGCCTACAGACTGTGTGTATCTAGGCCTCTTAAAGTCTGACAGCACTTCATGTTACTGCTCCTGTGCCATTGTCTGCCTTGTAGGGCAGGTTCAGCTGATGATCTCTAGCTCTGCTCTTTTCTGGGAAAATTCCCAGATACACTTGTCTCTTCAGATAGGCTTTCCTGTGTGAGACTTGGGGAAAAGAACGATCTCCCGCTCTCTCACTGTACGTGGGCTTCCTTATATAGGATCCCAGAATTTGGTAGAAACCATCTTCTGCTCCATAAAGATGTTGCCTCTAGAAATCCAGTCGTGGACCCACAGGTGGTTTCCTTTCATAATTAGGGCTCTCAAGCCATTCTCCCTGCTGAATGCAACAGATGTTATTGATCCACTGCACCTGCACAGTGTAAATCAGGACTTACAAGAATAGAGTCCAGTCAGCACATTTTCTAAAAAGACTTGCTCCAAAGCAGCCATTTTAAAGTCACTTGACCCTGTTGACACTTCTGCTGGGCTTGAGCAGCCTCCCTCAGGTCAGGAGGTTCCCAGCTCCAGTTGTGGGTCATTTGGAAGCTGTTCCTTACTGCTGTGTCACAAATGGTAACGCTACTTTAGTAAAATGATTCCCATCAGCAGGAGGTCTGGAAGGTCACTTGTGATCTTAGGCCTGGATCATTATGTCCAGATTCACAAAATGGAGGGGACCCTCCATGTACACATGGCCTCCCCCATTGTGGAAGAGGAAGTCAACCATCACTAAAACACTGAACCTGATCCCCCATCCCCCAGACTTTGCAGAGAATGTTCTGGGGGTCAGGGTCCACCCTCGGGAGACAGTAGACTTGAGGCTGGAGTGAACTGGCTGGGGTTGAGGCAATGCATATCATCCCCTTTAAATTCCATAGATCCTCAGGCTATATTATCTTTTAACATACCAGGTTTAAAAAAAAAATCAAGGACAATATTTGAACTTTGCAATTGGTCAGCTTCAATTTGGAAGAGAAATTACACACACACACACACACACACACACACACACACAAGGTACTTACACCGTGATTGCTTTTATGCACAAAATCTGCACAAGTCCTGTGTCCTTTGAATAAAGATGTCAGAAACAACAGCAGAACCATACGCTAGCATTTCTACTTCTAGAATCCTCAGCTAAGACAACGCCCTGTCCAATGCTATAGACTGAAAAGCAGTTCCTTCAGTGAGTTCATCTAGGCTACAATGTAACATTGTGTGGACAAGGCACTGCAGATTTTAGGGTGCTAGCTGATTGAGGTGAAGGCTGGGGGGAACCGAAGTCATAGTACCCTTTTAAATCCTACTCAAGACAAACCTTCTGACACTGGGTCTCTCTGTTCTGCCCTCAGCACTTTGTGCTCCAGTGTGCCCCACATTCTTATCTGGAAATCTCTTCAGCCCAAAGTTACATGGCCCTCATTGTTTTCATTTTGTCATATTATAGAGCTGTGGAATGTTTATTTGGGTAGTATATATGGATGTGTGAAAGAATTTTTAAAGATATTTATGTAGACTTACAGAACACATGCAAAACGAACACACCCTGTCCAGGGGACCAGGAGACCTTGCCATCAGTTGAATACACTTTAAACAGTAATGAACAACCAAAACCAGCAGTACTTTTTCTCCTCCACATAAAAAGCACTAGGTAACACAACATAATGCAAACTAAGGCCTTAAAGTACCTGCTTAAAGTTAAGTGACAGTGAGACTACACGTTTTTTGTTTTTTTTTAAATTGAGCCTGTGTGTGTTTTCAGGATCAGGGCCAAAATCAATCTTCCCTCCTTCAGATTCCCAAAGGAAAGCCCACTGGCAACCTTCACAACTCTTCCTGAACACTTGCTGAAAGAGAAGGATTTTGCAACATTTTGAAGTTCAACAAATCCAGGATCTTTCTGAAAAAGGTGGGGGAAGGCAGGGAGCTGCCAGCAGCTCCCTCTATTCCAGGGGTAGGCAACCTATGGCACACATGCCAAAGGTGGCACATGAGCTGATTTTCAGTGGCACTCACACTGCCCGGGTCCTGGCCACCAGTCCGGGGGGCTCTGCATTTTAATTTAATTTTAAATGAAGCTTCTTAAACATTTTAAAAACCTTATTTACTTTACACTCAACAATAGTTTAGTTATCTAGACTTATAGAAAGAGACCTTCAAAAAAGGTTAAAATGTATTACTGGCATGCGAAACCTTAAATTAGAGTAAATAAATGAAGACTCGGCACACCACTTCTGAAAAGTTGCCAACCCCTGCTCTATTCTGTGTCATGGGGAATCTATTCTGTGGCAGGATGGCAGGGGAAGAGAGGCAGGCTCTCAGGTAATGTGATTCTGGACTATTTAGAGCTTTATTGACCAAAACTCACACCTTAAATCCCAGCCAATAGCCACCAGAGCAGAATATGGAGAACTGATATGTTAACAGCAGGATTCTCAGCAAATAACCTGCTGCATTTTGCACCAAATTCTTCTTTAAACAAAGGTTAAGGAGTAGCCACCTGAAGAGTACAGACGCCCCCTGACTTACGCAATTGTTCCATTCTGGAAAGCCTTGCGTAACTCAAATTTTGCGTAAGTCGGAAACATATACCCGTACGTTATGCAAAAATTCCCACAACTCGAATATCCTATTTCTGGCTTCTGGAACTTTTTCCGTAAGTGCGAATTTGCGTAAGTTGGATCTTGCAGATGCCCAGGGAGCGTCTGTAAATTGGCAGAATCCAATCTAGAGGCAATATTAAAGCCACGGATCATGGTGGCAGGGTCCAAATCAAGAGAAAAGGGCACACTCCCCTTCACAAAAATAGATTTAAAAAAAAAAACAGTCTTGACACTCAATATTTGATCATCTAAGCATCTGGGACTCTAAGCAGACCCCCAGGTTGTGCACTTTGAGAACAAATTGTAGCTAAACACCCTCAATTAGGGGGTGAATATAACTGTACCCACACCCTCCAATAGAACTGTTGCTATACATTGTACTTTAAAATAAAATTAGCTTTTTTTAATTACTAGGATGACAGTCTGTAAAATATTCTAAAGCAACAGAATATGTATTGTACTTTAAACATAGCTTGGACAGGTTTTATTTTACATTTTGTAGGAAACAGCTTGCAAAGTGTCAGGCAGACACGTGCTCCCAAAGCAAGTCCTTTGACATTGTGCCAAAGATGAATTAACCCATTAATCCATTTAACAGTGAAATATTAATTCCTGCAAATTAGATTGGTAAATTTCATGAGCAGCTTCAAATTGAGGGCTTGAGCTTACTCTATTGCAATGATAGTATTTGGTGCGCCATAAAATGGAGTAACCTACATACCTCCTCACAGACTACAGGGTAAGATTACTACCTAGCACTTGGAAGCATTAGGAAGTGGGACCAGCTGCTGTGTTGGCCTGCACATTGAGGTTCTGCGTTCAGCCACACAGGCCTAATTCATATGAAGGGCACAGTTTCTTCTATGTGCAGCATCAAAGTACTGTGCTGTGCTTCATGGTGTCTCAGTTTTCCTGGTGGAATTGTACCCAGCCAGAAGAATTCACTCAGTGGAGATCTCATGGCTGTGCTGGCCAGGGAAAATTTTTGCTATAAATCATGATGGTCTGAAAATTAGTTCATTCTTCAATATAACAGAAATTTACATCTCTGCAACTGGACTGTTTATAAAGCTGGGTGAGAAACAGTTTTCCTCTCTGATGAGAGTTTCTGAAATTTTTCCCATCCTGAAAAAGGATCTTGAAAATGTTTGTTAACTGATAATCTAAAAGTGTTCCAGATTGGGTCAGCTGAAACAGTTTGTTTAGATAATTTCAAAACATTTCAATTCAATTTGTAAACCTAGGATAAATTCATGGAAAAAAAAATTAAAATTGTTTTTTTTATTAGAAAACCCAAACCTTTTCTTCTAAGCCTAACCTCACCTGCAAACAGTTTCAGTTTCAACAAAATGATACTTTCCAATTAAAAATGTTTCGGTGGAAAATTCCTGCCACATTTAACTGTAAGCTTCTTGTGGCAGTGATTATGTCTTCATTTAGTTTTAAAGGACTTTGTATATAAATAAATAATAAATTTAGGTAAATATGTAAAAGATAAAAAGTCCAAATTTCAGTTATTCACAGCAAAATACACATATGGAAGTTGAGGCTGTTTTACTAAATTGTATTTTATACTGAGGTTCCTGAGGCCTGATTATTAAAACTGAGTCCCAAAAAACAATTTTAGGACCTGACCCTGTTGGGTGCTGCATGCTTGCAGCTTTTATTTATTCACTACATAGATGTAAAAAGTATCTTTCAGAAACTATAAAGTGTATCTTTCCCCACTGCTATAAATCAGAACCACTTAAGATTATTACCCAAATCTACTGTCTAATTATCATACTAAGGCTTAAGCAGGTATAGTTTCTGGTTATGCTCTGTCTATGAAATGCATGTTCATAGGCTTGGTAGCTTGTAAATTTAATAGTAATTTAAGTCACTAATCAAACTCAAGGGGATTATTTGTGTGACTAAAGGCTACTTCTGAGAGTAAGAGATTGTGGGTTAGAGTCAAGGTTATGTACTTAGAGCATCACTGTGCACTGGTTTATTGCTGGTATGCACCTTGCATTATAATGTTATAATCATTTGATATTTCACTAAATTTTATCATTAATAACTTGTATTTACATAATACCTTTTGTTTTGAAGGATCATAAGAGTGCTTTAGAAACGTAATGAACAGATACACAATATATTTGTAGCTCCAATATCTTATTTACATGTGTAAAATATCATTTAATTTAACTTTCTGGATGAAAAATAGCAGCTGTTTAAGAGAACACAACAAATCTGCATAATTGCTGATACCAGGAAGTGAGGAAGAATACCATATCCAACTGACATTGCATAGGGAATTTGGTTAGGGAGAATGTAATTACTCAAATGGGAATTTGGCCAGGACTCCAGAATCTACACCTCTGTATTTGTAAAAATTGCCACTTTAAAAACCACAATTGGCTTGGATCTTGGTTTTGTGCCTCATCCTAAAAAATGTTGTTACTGATGAAACAAAGTAATTGAATATAAAACCATAAGAAAACCTTGTATATAAAGCAACATTTAATCATAAATATTGATGAGTTTGAATATACACTGTATGATAGATGTATACTGTATCTATGCTTCCAGACAATGTTTCCTTATATCACAATTGCATTCTTTCCATCATTCTGCTAATAAATGATAATTGAAGCCTCAAATTTGCTAATGGTTGAAGACTGGAAGGGATACAATCCTGCTTACATGTGTTATCCTAGTGGACCAATCTCTTTGTGTGTGCTTCAAACATTCTTTCACAGTTCAGTGATTTTTCTGATACAATCACAGCTGATACTATCATAAAGCCTGGATTTGCATGATGGGCTAAATTAAGCAGAATCACAAAAACACCAGAAGCAGCAGCTCCACCATAGCAACATTGTCACAAAAGGCCAAACAGCAGCACATACTATTTGCTTATTATTTTGTGTGCTTTTGAAGAGATTTTTTTCAGCATTAAATGATCAAAACGTTAGAAGCAGTTGCTAACAAAAACCCGGAATTGCTGATAATTTTCATTCCATTTATATGTTTAGAAAGAAAATGCTAATAGTGGGAATATTAAAATTCCATGAAATCAACAGTGATTCACCTTTGTTTAGATCTGATAATTTGATTTAGAGATCACAGAGTGGATGTTTAAAAGATGTTTTTACTATAATTGTATCACCACCCTCCATCATTTTGAGAAATACAGTACAGATCATTAAGGATATGTATTTCCATATTGAACCAGTCTGTTTAGAGTTCAAATGAGGTTTGAGTTTATTTGCTATGTATAGATGAGTTTATCCTTATGAAAAAATCCTCTACAGTTTCACACAGAATGCTGTTTTTTCTAAAATATTCTTAAAACAGGGTGGCTTCCCCCTTACAAGCTGGAGAGCTAGGGCTAGCAAACCCTGATTTCCGAATGAGCCACACCAGAGAGAGATTGGTGTGATTGCTCTATAAAGAGCAGCAGGAGGCTTCAATGAAAGGGGGAATGCTCAAATTGTAGAGACTGCTAGAAGTGAGTAGGTTTTAGTGGTGTCCTGGGAGTTAGGACTGAGAGTCTGGCCAGGTAAGGTCCTGGAGGTTGTGTCTACACTGCCATAAAAAACCCACCACA
>NC_048304.1:77573530-77658098 GCF_013100865.1 Trachemys scripta elegans | reverse complement strand
GCTCTGCTCCTCCCCTGACTCTTCGGCTCTGTTTAAAAGCCGAGCTGCCCGAGCGCTACCGGCTTTGGGCAGCCCCCATGCCTCCGGACCCTGCGCCGCCGGAGCCCGGGAGGGGAAGTGCCCAGCCGGTGGCTGGGGTCCGGAGGCAAGGGGGCTGCCTGAAGCCTATAGCGCTCGGGCAGCTCGACTCTTAAACAGAGCCGAAGAGTCAGGGGAGGAGCAGAGCAGCCACGGGAGGGGAAGTGCCCGGCCAGCATTTTCCCGGACATGTTCGGCTTTTTGGCAATTCCCCCCCGGACGGGGGTTTGATTGCTGAAAAGCCAGACATGTCCGGGAAAAACTGGACGTATGGTAACCCTAATCATAGGCCTTGTATGAACTTACATGGAGCTAAACTGAAACAAATGGAGCAACTGTCTGTTCAATGTAAGCCTAAAAGATGAATAGCAATGAACCTGCAAGTTTGGAGTGGTTTTTTTCATCAGAGTTAGTGCTTGGCCCACTGCAGCTTTTGGTTGCTTTGGCTTTAGGGTTTTTTCCCATCCTAATCAGCTTTTGATTATGCTGCTTTTTCAAGGATGAGGTAAGTTTGCCCAGATTTTGATCATGTGGAGAGTTCTCAGTTAGTAATGCTGATTTTGTAAAAGGTTCTCCCAGCCTGAAGATTTTGTGCCCCAACTCTTCCTGAAAGGTTTATTGTGGTGATGGTCTTCATAATCTGATGAATAGGGTATCTTCTGGGGAGTCACGCTGATCATTGATTTGAATGAAAGAAGCATTTAAAAATCCAAGCATTTTAGTAGTCTCTCACTTTCAATCTGGTTATTCAGATACTCATTCTATCTCGTCATTGTGATAATCTTACCAAGTCACTCTGGTGCGTATGTTCAATGTTTATTTTGACTTTCATTAATCTGCAAGGGATAATTTATGTTGCATTTTTGTTAGCCATTTGATGGTGTATTTAAACCCTGATTCTCTCTAGTTCTGTCCTCAAGTGTTTGAAGAAATGAAGAGCGGTAGAGACAGCAGTAAATCGCCATTAACAATGTGATAGCATTGAGCATCATTTCAACCCATCAGCTGATTGTGGGATTTCTAACTATGACCGTATGGCACCAGCTTTGCAAAATCACAATATTCTAGATTCCAACTGACTAGTGAACTCTAAGAGTAATGAATTAATATACAGAGAAGGGGACGATTGGCAAATTCCCATTAAAGGAATCCTATTGGGCAGTGCCTCCTGTAATGTACAAGTCATTTTTGGACAGGAAGCTAAAGAGTTTGGCTTGTCTGCTAGTCACTGTTCCCTTTTGTGCCGTGTGAGTGGTGCCAGAGGCCACTACCAAGAGAGAAGGAAAGACAATTTCATGCTTTTGCTTCAAGACCATTGAAAAACTGAGGGATGAATTGAACTTAGTCATGAAAACTTATAAATAGTGAATAGCAAAATCCTGGCCCTCTTGAAATCTGTGGAAGTTTCAAGGTTATTTGTTAAAGAGAATGGAATTAGGCAGATATATTTGAAAATTTAAGGAACTAATACAAGGTTTTTAAAACTTTGGGTTTGGAGTGTACATGAGAGTTCAGAAACGATGGGCATGGGATGTGCTGGCCATATCTTTCAAATACCCCTCATTTTGAGAGATCTCCATTATTTTAGTCCCAAACTTACCTACATTCCATACAAACTTGACGTCCCCTCACTTTTACTGTTGAAAAGTATTTACATCACAAAAAAAATCATGAAACAGAGATAACAGAAAGCGTTACTTACCCAGAAGGAATGAATCCCACAGTGTTTTAAGTTTTTGCATGAATAATTTGGTGTGGGTGTGTGTATGCACATGCATGTGTCTCCCTCATTTTGGATGTTGGTCACGGATTACATTCCATGTTTATGCCTTGGCAGGTTGAGAGGTATGGCATTTGGAAGTATTCTAGACTTCTCAATGCTATCTTAGATTGGACTTTAAAGGTGGAAATAGTGCTTCGGAGTTTCAGGTCTGGGTCCAGGTACGGGAGAGGCATTCAGGCCGAGGCCACAGACTTACTTCATTTTTGTTCACTGGAAATTTTTTAAAACCAGAGTTTTCAAAAATCAGAGCATATGTTGCGGGATTTATCCTTTTACTCTGCAAAGTTTTGGGTTATTTGGAACGGTAAGGTGTTCATTAAAGTCAAGGAAAATACACTTACGAGACTTGTAGACGTTAACTTACCAGGAACAATAGGCTTCAGAAGAGCTTAAAGCTGACCTTTCAGAAGATGGCGTATGGGATGAGTTTTTCTTCATTTGATCAGGTTTGATTGATGACCTTTACATAACAGTGTATATTTTATGGAGGATTTTTTCTTTTTCCCACTCTCAACTTTGTCATACATGTTCAGTTTTATTATTCCATGTGAACTCTAATTCTGTGGGTGTTTTCTAATGGCAAGAGAATTATGTTGGCAGCATTTGGAGGAGTGAAGAGGGAGAAACAGTAACAGGAAACTTGGAAATGGCAGAGATGCTTAATGACTTCTTTGTTTCGGTCTTCACCGAGAAGTCTGAAGGAATGCCTAACATAGTGAATGCTAATGGGAAGGGGGTAGGTTTAGCGGATAAAATAAAAAAAGAACAAGTTAAAAATCACTTAGAAAAGTTAGATGCCTGCAAGTCACCCGGGCCTGATGAAATGCATCCTAGAATACTCAAGGAACTAATAGAGGAGGTATCTGAGCCTCTAGCTATTATCTTTGGAAAATCATGGGAGACGGGAGAGATTCCAGAAGACTGGAAAAGGGCAAATATAGTGCCCATCTATAAAAAGGAAAATAAAAACAACCCAGGAAACTACAGACCAGTTAGTTTAACTTCTGTGCCAGGGAAGATAATGGAGCAAGTAATTAAGGAAATCATCTGCAAACACTTGGAAGGTGGTAAGGTGATAGGGAACAGCCAGCATGGATTTGTGAAGAACAAATCATGTCAAACCAATCTGATAGCTTTCTTTGATAGGATAACGAGCCTTGTGGATAAGGGTGAAGCTGTGGATGTGGTATACCTAGACTTTAGTAAGGCATTTGATACGGTCTCGCATGATATTCTTATCGATAAACTAGGCAAACACAATTTAGATGGGGCTACTATAAGGTGGGTGCATAACTGGCTGGATAACCGTACTCAGAGAGTTGTTATTAATGGTTCCCAATCCTGCTGGAAAGGCGTAACGAGTGGGGTACCGCAGGGGTCTGTTTTGGGACCGGCTCTGTTCAATATCTTCATCAACGACTTAGATATTGGCATAGAAAGTACATTTATTAAGTTTGCGGATGATACCAAACTGGGAGGGATTGCAACCACTTTGGAGGACAGGGCCATAATTCAAAATGATCTGGACAAATTGGAGAAATGGTCTGAGTTAAACAGGATGAAGTTTAACAAAGACAAATGCAAAGTGCTCCACTTAGGAAGGAAAAATCAATTTCACACATACAGAATGGGAAGAGACTGTCTAGGAAGGAGTACGGCAGAAAGGGATCTAGGGGTTATAGTGGACCACAAGCTAAATATGAGTCAACAGTGTGATGCTGTTGCAAAAAAAGCAAACATGATTCTGGGATGTATTAACAGGTGTGTTGTGAGCAAGACACAAGAAGTCATTCTTCCGCTATACTCTGCTCTGGTTAGGCCTCAGCTGGAGTATTGTGTCCAGTTCTAGGCGCCGCATTTTAAAAAAGATGTGGAGAAATTGGAAAGGGTCCAAAGAAGAGCAACAAAAATGATTAAAGGTCTTGAGAACATGACCTATGAAGGAAGGCTGAAAGAATTGGGTTTGTTTAGTTTGGAAAAGAGAAAACTGATAAGGGACATGATAACAGTTTTCAGGTATCTAAAAGGGTGTCATAAGGAGGAGGGAGAAAACTTGTTCACCTTAGCCCCTAAGGATAGAACAAAAAGTAATGGGCTTAAACTGCAGCAAGGGAGGTTTATGCTGGACCTTAGGAAAAAGTTCCTAACTGTCAGGGTGGTTAAACACTGGAATAAACTGCCTAGGGAGGTTGTGGAATCTCCATCTCTGGAGCTATTTAAGAGTAGGTTAGATAAATGTCTATCTGGGATGGTCTAGACCAGGGGTCAGCAACCTTTCAGAAGTGGTGTGCCGAGTCTTCATTTATTCACTCTAATTTAAGGTTTCGCGTGCCAGTAATACATTTTAATGTTTTTAGAAGGTCTCTTTCTATAAGTCTATAATATATAATATATATCCTTAGCCTCTAAGGATAGAACCAGAAACAGTGGGTTTAAACTGCAGCAAGGGAGGTCTAGGTTGGACATTAGGAAAAAGTTCCTAACTGTCAGGGTGGTTAAACACTGGAACAAATTGCCTAGGGAGGTTGTGGAATCTCCATCTCTGGAGATATTTAAGAGTAGGTTAGATAAATGTCTATCAGGGATGGTCTAGACAGTATTTGGTCCTGCCATGCGGGCAGGGGACTGGACTCGATGACCTCTCGAGGTCCCTTCCAGTCCTAGAATCTATGAATCTATTGCATAAAACTTACATAATATTTGCATTACAATTAGCCTTGCAGTATTTAAACAAATAGCTTGTTCACAAACACATGCAAACTCCTGCTTATTTTGGATGCCAATGATTTTTGGTGTTTTATAATTAGGAGGTATACTTGAAGGGCCTGATTGAAGTTAAAGCAAATCTTTCCATTGATTTCAGTGAGCATTGAATCTGGCCTTTGATGGTTAAGATTCTTCTCTGTTTCCTATAAAACTCAAAGCCATGGGCCTGCATTAGCCAGGTGATTATAGATTTTAGATATTTGCAGGAAATCTCTATTGATGCAAATTACCAGCTTTTAGTTCTAAGAAAATGGTACCTGATGTATGACAAAGTTCTTTATCATTTACCTTAGTGGACTTCAGCACAGTCTTTGAATTTCAAGATAGTTTTGAATGCCATTAACAACAGTTTCCAGAAGGATGAAAATTGCCTCTATTGGAAGCTGAGTAGCTAATCATACCCACATCTCTTATGGTTTAAAATGTTTCAGGTTGCCTTTTCTATATCTTCAGCGGATACTTAAACTGTTTGTGTCTCTTGGCAAAATGTTTTTCTTTCTGCTGAACTCCGCCATGTGCTATTTTGTTTCTAAGTTGCTTCCAAGCTAGTAACCATCAGACCTCCATCTGGTTTGGGAGCAGAGCAATGATAATATAAAGGGACAGTTCTACAATTCAGTTTAACAGAATCCTCTGCATAATATCTGCCAATTTCATGAAATTGTAACATTTTATTTTCATATCTGTTGATTGGGTGACAACATCCAGAATCTCTCTTCTTCCCATGCAATGGAAGAATGTAAATATTTAAGCTTGGCAGAATTCAATTTTTATCTTTTTATCATTTCAACTGATAATACCAATATTTATTTTAAGCTTTTTTTCTATTTTTTTCCATTTAAATTTTCACAGTTGTGGGAAATTATTGGGAAGGGTCGGACAATAAAGGGAGGTCAGACAAATTCAAAAACTTAGTTTTATAAGTGTGAAAACACAAATTGTCAACATATGTCAAAATATACAAAGTAAGTATCCTTAATTCAAATTCTAACAAGTTTTCAAACAGCATTTTTCTTATTTTGCTTTTCCTAAATTTTGATTGTCATCAATGGAAATATTTTTTCATCAGTTTGTGTGTGTGAATAGTGTATATGTTTACTAACATTTACCAATAAAAATCTAATCCCTCCATGCCCATAAATAGATTTTCAAAGGCAGAAAAGAGATTTAGGGACCCAACTCCCATTTGTGTCTTTGAAAATCTCCCTCTTCATTTGTCTTTGTGTCTTTTAAAGCCATGAGGACCCTGATTCAACTAGGTCCTCATGCCAAATTCTAAGCACATGTGCAGTATCGTTGTATTCAGTGGGACTACTCACATGCTTAGAGTGAGGCATGTGTAAGCATCTTGCTGAATTGGGGCCTAAATTACATTACAAAGGGGCATGGTTTACTGTGAGATAATACATCTCAACAATGAGGAAAGTCCAAGTGCCTTCAAAACATTTGAAATACCTGCCACCTTGCAGTAACATAAGGTTTGAAGATGCTTGTTACCATTTTTAAATGGCAATTTCTTTCCTAAAAAAAAAAGTCCTTTTCAAGAAAATATTCATTAACACCAGATTTTTCAAAATTGCATTAGAACTGGTATAGAGATATTGAACACTGCAAAGATAGCATGTACCACTAAGGCCACTTAAAAAAACTGATTTGCCACAGTAGCCTAGAGGCAATGGACTGAAACCTGTCTTATGATATATGGGCTCAGCAAGATAACTGTGTTTAAACAGACTTGGCCATATTCCTACAACTGATTTCACCTGGACAGACCCTTGTACACATTCAGATCACCAAGACTTCCGCTGGCAGTGTAGGTTGCAGAATTGGGGTCTTGGTGTGTGTGTAAAATATGTCTATTATATTGCTGCACACATCTGATGTCAATGGGGTTATTTTCATTTACATCTGCTAAGGATGTGGCCCACCATATTTATTAACTGATGTTTTTGGACTGGAAATTTGCAGCTTTTTAAAATTGACAATGTAATTGTAGGTTTTATTTTTATTATGGTAGCACCAGGGGGGTGGGGTGGGTGGGAGGGTTACCATTGTGCTAGGCGTGGTCCAAATGTAATAGAGATAATACCTGTCCTACAAGCTTACAGTCTAGATAAAGAAGATAGACAAAAGGGTAGGAGGGTAGACAGAGACAAGAGAGATAGTGACTTGCTCAAAGTCACACAGCAGGATAGTAGCAGAGTTAGCTCTCCTTATTCCCCATCCAGTGTCCTCTCCACTAACCACACTGCCGCTCACTTTGCATACAAAATTGCAGCTATTCCCTTAAGCCCTGTGATTTCCTTATTTGGCAAGCGGAGGTATTATCTGTGTCTTTATGACAAAACTATTACCCCTTTATTTCCCCCTTTAATCCTGTTTCTCTTGTCCTGCACAGGTGCCAGATTGTAGTTGGCATGTCAATCAGCAGCTCTTATTTGTGAGATCAGATGAAAGAGCATTAGAGTGGAGATGAACAGAACAGAGTGAACAGTTCTAAATCTAACCCAGATTTAAAATCTTTCTTCGTCAGAGAGTGAAGGGACCGCCTCTCCCCCGAGATCATGAATAAATGCAGGAGAGCACACACAAAACTCCTGGTGTTTTAGATGGCGTTCCATGGCACGGGAAGTGATCTTTGCTAATGGCCAGTTAGAATTTTACTCTGAGAGTTCTAACTGGAGCTCTCTAAAGCAATTTTGCTTTGTTGCAACTTTTAATATCTGTAATATAGAAGCTGAAGTATATACCAAATAGCCTTTTAGTTCAGGAAAACAACCCTTAGAACAAACATCATAAATCTCTTATAATTCATCAAAAGTAGAATAAATATAAAATTACCACGGAGTAGGAAGCAGGCATGTGCAGTATTCAAAACACACAGAGTGTAAAACGATGTTATTGCTGCCTTTAGAAATAGTTCAAAGTAGTCTGCATTACAGAGGAAAGAGCTGATAAGCAAAATGACAAAAGCTTGTTTCAGGAGTGATTCCAAGCAACCGTAGTGCTCTAACCAGCTGATTCTACAGCTATTTTTGGTATTCTAGACATCCTGATTACATATACAGGGAATGACTGGAGCCTACAAATATGGTAAGCCAGCCAGGAATCCTGGGACATGGGCTGTTGCAAGTCTAATAGTCTTACAACACTGACAATCACTTGCCTTCTACTGTTAATATAGTTAAGGGAAGTCAAACAAGTGACCATGCTTAGTTCTTTAATAAAAGCAGATCTGTACTTCCTGCTGGCAGCTATTTTTAGCTATGATGCAGAGTTCCAAGTGTTAACTAATTGAGTCATCAGGTTTCATATCTGGCCACAGAAAATGGCAGTGGAAGAGGGAGAATGTTTCACAGAACAAGTAAGCCATTGCAGATTCTGAAATGAAAGTAAAATCTGATTATCTATTATTATAATAGTACTTAAAATCTTTAACTATATGAAATAAAAAAGTACAGATGAGGAAATATATTAAGTTTTATTTGTTGTATCTTGTGCCTACATTTGTTTTTTACTATAGACTGATGTGGTATTCAAATGATATCCAGAAATTTGTGTTTTCTCTATTTTATAAGAATATCCTACTCAGGACATTCTGAAGAGGATGCTTAGTACAATTCCAGAAGGAGTTTTGTACTGTTTCATGCTGTACCATAGGCCTAAAATAACCTGGATATATTTACTTCTAACATGCCATCATTTTATTATTTGATGTTTTTCTTCAAGCAATTTGTACAACTAAAAGAAACAAACTCTTGCTTCTATTTTTTCCAAATTTTATTTATTACTACCCCTTTTTGACTGAATTATATTTTGACAGTACAGTTTAGAAAGAGAAGCTGTTAATGATGTACGACTTCATCCTGTAAACCTATACCCACACAAATAACCCTTACACACACGAATTGTCCCATTGACCTCAGTAGTACTGTTTGCAGGATCAGATCCCTAGGCTACAAATTACTTAGTACAATACTAAGATATTTTTTAAAATATTGTATTTCATGCTACTCTGTTGAAAATTTTAACATAAGAGATTACAGTAAAATTTGGCATCCCATACAAATAGTAAGGAATGTCAGACTAACCTTCAGGTAGCCCTGATAGAATCAAGAGTAAAATATATCTTGAAGGTCAACAATATTTAACGGTCAGCACTTCCAACAATTTATAACTCAGCAGTCATATTAGCAAAAATTTCACAAACTGAAAAAAATATTGTATTGAGCTCTTTTAAATGTGTACTTGTTTCTTTAGTCCTGATCAATATCAGAGCAACATGCCCTATGAAAAATCATCTTCATAGAAATTATGGCGATTTTTTGGTTTTCTGTTTGTTCCTTTTATTGATGAAATGTGTACTCAACCTTCACTGCAAATAATAAATACAAAGTAGATTAATAAGAATTTTATTTTGTTAAAGCAGTTTCTTATAGGAAGAGACCTGGTTAGATTAAGATATTTTATCTGTTTATGATGCAATAGTAAACTAATATTTTTAATGTCAGGTATGTAATAAGGTTGAAAGTTTTGTTTACAGTCCTGCCTTTTTAAACACACTAATATAAATCTTTAGAATAAGGAATTTATCTTTTGAAGAAATAAAGTCAAAACCTTGTTCATCCATTTTAATACTGTATGGTCCATTAATATTGTTTTTATGTACACCTCTACCCCGATATAACGCTGTCCTCGGGAGCCAAAAAATCTTACCGCGTTATAGGTGAAACCGTATTATATCGAACTTGCTTTGATCTGCTGGAGTGCCCTCCCTTCCCCCGAGCGCTGCTTTACTGCGTTATATACAAATTCATGTTATATTGGGTTGCGTTACATTGGGGTAGAGGTGTACTAGTAAACCTCTTCATTCTAGAATGAAACTGCTGCCTGTTAATTGCTCACCTCCCTTTGTTTCCAGTGTGGTTATTCTTATGTTATAATATGGGAAATTCATTTAATTTACTTGGACTAACAGCAGTCAGATTCCCAGCATTTATTTAAATGATCTTAAGTTTTGAAGGAAAGTTAAGAGTTCCCAAGAAGACAAATGCACTGACAAGTCAAGAAATGCTTAGGAACTAATTTTCCAGCATTTGTTTTATAAAGTAAAAAAAAAAAAATCCATGCTCATTTAGCTCAAGTATAGAATCAGAATATATAACTTTTAAGTGCCCTTTGTGAAGGAAACTTACTTCTGTAAGCAAATTCATAATCTTAACTGCTTTTTAAAAACTGTTTCTAATTGCCCTCCTACTTATGGACACTCTTGCTTTACATTTGCTTGTGTTAAGGAGAATCCTAATAGAATACAAATTTTAAAAGTGGAAAAAAAGTGTACGAAACTATAATATTTCACTTCTGCTGCATTAATACTATTTATGCTTAGGAACTCCAACACAGGGTTTAAATGTTAGCAACATACTTCTATGTGAATTACTGATGAAAATGTCTGGCATGTTTCCTAATATGTTCCTAATATGTGTATATTACTACAAATATGTATGTAATCTATACAGAATGCAATTACCAAAATATGCATAAGATTTCAAAAGCCAAAAAAAAAAAGCATATGAAATGTTATTGTGAGGTTTGATAATTACAAAGAGAATACATGTTTAGACCATCTTGTTTCTTTTTTCATAGTACAATGAATCATTGCAGGCACGATATCTAAGCATGGATACTTTAGAAGCTGGTGCATCACTGTGCCCTAGACAGCCCTGGCTTTGGAAGTGTGCTGACCCACTGCATACTGTGCATGATCATTTTCACAATAGAATGGCATTTACTGTTGTTAGCCAATGTTTTGTTAGCAGCTGAGTAGAAACTAGTCTTTCTGTTGGTATGTGGTATGATAGTTTAAACAGAATACCTAGTTAACTGAGATGGACTGAACTATGGAAAAGATCTGTGCAGAAAGGGTATAGTACTTTGTTTTTCTTAATTCTGCTTCTAGAAATGTTATTCATTATAGGTTCTGATTCTCATTCCCTACATAGCCGAATCTCCCATAGGCTGCAATGGATGTTTTGGTTGTACTAGGAAAATAGGATCTAGTCCATAGCTTTTAGATTTGCTATTCAGAAGTGATGTTTTTGATTATTTTTACTTTATTGCTGACTTGTCCTATACACATCATCAAATGCTAAGGGGAATTACTAAAATATGGATGATAGGTAACATTGTCAGCTATTCACAGCTCACTACTAGAAATGTAGAATAACCTGATCTTCAATCAAACGATTAAACAAAAAATTAGTTTTCCTCTTTGGTGTATTGTGCTAAAACGTAAGTAAAGAAGTTGCACTATTTAGTTTAATTTGATTACATTTTTATTCTCTTAAAAACCAATGATGTTGAGCTATTTGCTTGATATATTTCATTCTAGGATTCAGAAATGCAGTCTAGTATTTTCCAGATAAGAATGAAACAGGTCAAATCAGTGTTGAATCTCCAGATAAGAAACCTGATTAAGGTGGAGTTAAATATGCAAACACTTACGGAAACAAAATAGAGACTAAGATTTTCAAAAGAGCCTCTTAAGGGACTTCCTTAGGGTCTTGTAAAAACCCCATTCTAAATTGTTGTGGTCATATAGTAACCTTTGAAAAGGAAAATTTTAATTTAGTTCTATATTGCAAAATGACTATGTGAAAATGCACCTTTTTGCTCAACATATCGTTGTTAACATTCAGTGATGTTCACTAAAGTGGCAAAAATTAGCTTTTATTGTTTTCCTTCTTTTTCTACTCCTGTGGGAATTCTGCACCACTTCACAATGCAGAATTTGCCTAAAATTAATGTTCTGCACAGAATTTCATCCCCCCCTCCCCCCGAATTGGCGGTACAGACTGCTGGCTGCCCCAGGAGGCCACTGAACCCAATAGTGCTTCCAGTGCCTGGTGAGCAGATCAGATCCACAGTTTCCATAGCCTTGGCATCTTTCTCTAGTCCTGAGGAGTGAATAAGTTCCATGGCTTCCCCAGCATCAGTCTCTCTCATATAAACTGTGCAGGTTACCCAGGATAGAGGCTCTCTTTGCTGAGGTATGCAGGCGTCCCAGGTCAGGTGGAGATCCCTGCCCATGGCAGGGTTTGTAAATTCCCCCTGAGATCCTCATGGAGTATATAAATTCTGTAAGGTTCCTATGCTGTATGATTAAAGATTTTTTTAAAATATAGCGAATAACTTTAAAATTAAACATACAAGTGTCTCTCAAATCCTCAACGACATCAGTCTTTTGTGGACATAATTGGATGATAATAATAATAGTGTCTTTATCCGATATAGCACTTTTCATCAGCCTTATTTGTTATTTTTTGGCCTAAGCTGTTTTTGAGACATGATAGTCCAGAAATGTCAAGAAACTCCTACCAAAACAAAACAAAAAACAGAAAAACCTAAGTGCCTCTATTTCTTTTTCAGACTCCTATCTCATTAATGCTTTCTCCAATCACCTTCAAATGATCTTAAGCAATTATCTTCTGATAGAAGACCACACACAAGTATTTTCAGGCAGAATTATTTGTATTGATGAAGTTAGACTTCAGTGAAGGAAGTCAAAATCAGGCATATAATGGAAAATTAGAAACAGCTTTAACACTTTTCAGAGGGGTAGCCATGTTAGTCTGTATCAGTAAATACAACGAGGAGTCCTTGTGGCACCTTAGAAACTAGCAAATTTATTTGGGCATAAGCTTTTGTGGGCTATAACCCACTTCATCAGGTGCATGGAGTGGAAAATACAGCAAGCAGGTATAAATATATAGCACATGAAAAGATGGGAGTTGCCTTCTCAAATGGGGGTCAGTGCTAATGAGGCCAATTCAGTTAGGGTGGATGTGGCCTATCCCAACAGTTGACAAGAAGGGGTGAGTATCAACAGAGAGAGGAAATTATTTTTTGTAGTGACCCAGCCACTCCCAGTCTTTATTCAGGCCTAATTTGATGGTGTCAAGTTTACAAATTAATTCCAGTTTGCAGTTTCTCGTTGAAGTCTGTTTTTGAAGTTTTTTTGTTGAAGAATTGCCACTGTTATTGAGTGTCCAGGGAGATTGAAGTGCTGTCCTACTGGTTTTTGAATGTTACAATTCTTGAGGTCTGATTTGTGTCCATTTATTCTTTCGCGTAGAGACTGTCCGGTTTGGCCAATGTACATGGCAGAGGGGCATTGCTGGCACATGATGGCATATATCACATTGGTAGATGTGCAGGTGAACGAGCCCTTGATGGTGTTGCTGATGTGGTTAGGTCCTATGATGGTGTCCCTTGAATAGATATGCGGACAGAGTTGGCACTGGAGTTTCTTGCAGGGGCTGGTTCCTGGGCTGGTGTTTCTGTTGTGTGGTGTGTAGTTGTTGGAGAGTATTTGCTTCAGGTTGGGGGGCTGTCTGTAAGCGAGGACTGGCCTGTCTCCCAGCATCTGTGAGAGTGAGGGATCGACCTTCAGGGTAGATTGTAGATCCTTGATGATGTGCTGGAGAGGTTTTAGTTGGAGGCTGTAGGTGAACGCTAGTCAAAAACAGACTTCAACGAGAAACTGCAGAATTGGAATTAATTTGCAAACTTGACACCATCAAATTAAGCCTGAATAAAGACTGGGAGTGGCTGGGTCACTACAAAAAATAGTTTCCCCTCTGTTGATACTCACCCACTCTTGTTGGGAATGGGCCACATCCACCCTAATTGAATTGGCCTCGGTAGCACTGACCCCCATTTGAGAAGGCAACTCTCATCTTTTCATGTGCTGTATATTTATACCTGCTTACTGTATTACTCCATGCATCTGATGAAGTGGGTTATAACCCATGAAAGCTTATGCCTGAATAAATTTGTTAGTCTCTAAGGTGCCACAAGGTTTCCTCATTTGTTTTTAGCTTTAAAACTAGAGTTGCTACCATGGCTTCATAATCTCCTGTATTGTAAACTCTTATATAGTTTGCTTACTGCACTATGTTTAGGGAATTCAGATGTATATTATACTTGCATTTACATTCAGTTCACTGTACTTATTACCTCTTAATTCAGACTGATCTGGAACAAGTTTATATATTTGTTTGAAAGTGCTGATTCTGAGTGAATAAAATATGTCTGTTTAAAAAATACTATGGATTCTTGCTAATATTTTTTATACATCTTCCCCATTCAGTTGGAGTGCTTGTACCTAGTGTTATGAATTATGTGGGGGGAAAAATCCATCCAGGAGTTTTGCTGGCATAAACTTTGAGATTTTTTTCCCCCTAGAAAATAGACTCTAATTCTTGTTTCTGAAATGAGATGCATACAATAGGGAACGCTGGGAGGGAAATGGAGTAGATGATCAAATTCATGTCTAGATTCTGTGATCTGTAGAATGTGACTTTGACACTGAAATGATGGAATATAACTTGAAGTTTGATCTTGGGCTGCACTGAAATTATCTCTACATTGTATTATTACAGCTTATCAGGTAGTCAGTTTCTGAGAGAAAGACTGCAGGGAATATATCAATACCATCCCCTGGTGTTTAACACATTAGAGAGCGTTGCTATCTTGAGGTGAATATAAACCTCAAAAGAAACACTTCTAAGCAGACCCTTTTTGCCTCTATCTCTTTGTGACTGCTGTAACAGTAATGAAGGCAAGTGATTTATTTTATACTGAGGAGCAAATGATGGAAATATTTTAGCTATACGTAAAAATCATGACAGAGTCAAGACTGTTGTATCAAGAGAATACCCTTCCTGGAGTTTAGAATGAACTTCAGAAATGCCATGTCAACATAGGAATATGAAGCTCAAGTCTATGATCTTCCTTCTGTATCACATCATTTTAATTGATGATATTTTCTATTTTCCTTGACTCAATACATAATAAAGGGCTCAGTTCTGTCACACTTACATTTAATAATAACACCTTATTCCTTGAGTCATCCAACTGATGTCGATGGCATTGTGCAATGTGAATTAGCCCTGAATTAGCTCACTACTGAACCTCGCCGCTTCACACAAAGATCTCTGATAGGATGGTTACGTAAGTTTGCACTACAAATCATCTCTGTACTCCTGTGATTTCTCCTTCCACAAAAAATAACTTTTCTCATTTAGTGGTAATGTACATACAGCAAGTTGTATACTGAATGTTTAAATGCATCAACTTTGTAGTGTTCTGAAATTAGGAATTATTTTAGCTGTTCCCAGCTCAGTACACAACACAATGTTCACAGCTGCAGACATTTTCCCGAACTCCATAACTAACACAACAAACTCTTCTCTGCTTCAGTGCTATCTGTATGCAATCAAATGCAGAGTTATTTGATAGATCCAGCTGAACTTAGTGGGCGTTGTCAGGTGCCAACCACTGTGAACATTCTTCATTGTGTTGTCAGGTTTTGTCATAACTCCAGTTAAATAACTAATTATTTGATGTTAGTTTCCTAATATCCATTGTAACATGTAAATAACACAGAGATAATAGCTTAGAGCAGTGTTTTTCAAACTTTTTTTTTTCTGGTGACCCAGCTGAAGAAAATTGTTGATACCTGTGACCCAGCAAAGCTGGGGATGAGGGGTTTGGGGTGCAGGGGTGAGGGCTGAAAGCGGTCAAAGGGAGTGCAGAGCCAGTGCTCAGGGCGGGGGCAGCGTGTGGAGCCCCGTGGCCCCCCAGCCTAGGAGCCAGACCTGCTGCTGGCTGCTTCCAGGGCGCTGCGCAGTGTCAGAACTGGTAGGGACCAGCCTGCCTTAGCCGGGCAGTACCATCAATGGGACTTTTAACGGCCCAGTCTGCGGTGCTGACCGGAGCCACCGCGACCCAGTGCCTTACATTCCGCTACCCAGTACTGTGTCGTGACCCGCAGTTTGAAAACCACTGGCCTAGAGGGAGATTTTCAAAGGCAGAAATGGAGGTTAGATGCCAAATTCCCATTGATAGGCAGTGACTTTCAATGTGAGTTAGGTGTCTGACTGCCATTTATACATTTGAAAATCTTCCCTTGGGACAGAGAACTGAAAGAACAGCAACTGGTTTTAATTTCCAACCTGTGTTTCAATTTTTGAGAAAACTTATAATTCAAGCCTTTTATTAGACAAAGGGTCAGAATACTCATAACTCCTGTGACACACTAGGTTTGTATTCTGTTTTAAAAGGACAGCTTTCTAAAACCTCAACAACAGGTGAACCTGAAAAGAATGCACAGTAGCCAGACAAGAGTTTGCAGTGTTAGGTAGAACAGCAAATCATTGTTTTGCTACCTGCTGAAGATGATAAAAGGAGCATTAAGTGGCCTTTGTAACAAGTTTTGAAATTTTCTTGTATTTTCCAGCTATGGCATTTTAGAGTACTTTATAGCCATCTAGTTCTCAAGTCTAACTGGAAAGTACAGAATTTTCAGTGATATCTGTGAGTACACACTATCAGTATTATGCTGAGGATGTCAAAAATGGACCAAACGGGTAATGGTTTGCCAGTGCCACTGATGTTGACAATGAGATATCCCAAGTCAGCACTTTAGACACTTATTTGCCAGTGTGGCCTAGGGAGGAAGGGGATTTCTGTATGCACTTGGAGGATTCATTTTTGTCAAATTATCATTTTGACAGGATTTTTGGAATTGAGGCGCTGAATCTGAAAGGCTGCAGGAATGTTTCTTTCAAAATTCTCCTCAGTTTGCTTAGTTGTAAATTAATGTTATGAGATGTTTTAGTCTTTGAGTTTATAGATTCAGGTAGCACTGACACAAAGGTATGTAAATTTATGATAATGTATTTATCATCTAAGGCAAAAGAGGGCTGCGAGCCAGATGTCAGGGGTGCGATTAAGGATAGATCCAGATGCAATTGCAGAAGAAAAGTATAGTTAAGCTGCAACCAGGAGGGAGAGTCTCCTGGAGTCCCAAGGCAATTTATTTATTTATTTGTGAGCAATGGATCACAGTTATCTAGAATAAAGAAGTTCTGGCAGCCAATAGGGTCGTGTTCATGACAGCATAATATTTTCACCACTTTATCATATGAGCTATAGAGACAAGACCAGTATAGAAAGACCGTGATTGAGTTGTTCAACAGGGAAAAGTCTTAGGGGATTTTTTGGCTCTTGGCAAAACATTTTCCCATGATGCAATCATATTCAACACATCTGTCTTTCTCTACTCAAGCAGGCATATATTAGGAATGAAAATCTTTTGTTTGTTTTGTTTTTTTGTTACATTTATGGTTTGAATCATGGAAGGAGCTCTCTGAAGAATAGTTAGCAGAAGGACACAAGATAGCTGTTGGCCTCAGGCTATCCTGTTTTTATCAGAAAAACCACAATTCTTATGGATGGTTTATTTCCTGTTGTCCAAGCATGGCTGTTAACTGGCCTGCATAATTCAATGATTGCAAATTATTGGAAGAAAGCTCCCTCCACCCTGACCAAAGCTTGTAACATGCTTACTGGAAGGAAATTCATAAGTTAACCTGGGGACAAAACATGAGCACTGGTAATTTCCAATTAAGTGAATGGAGCTGTAGACCTTCAGCTTTTCTAAGGTTTTGGCCTATTGTTAAGAAAACTACCTTTTACCGCAATAGGAATACCTTCACCATCAAAACAAGCACAACTGCTGTAATTTGTTTTCACAGATTTCCTCATGTTTCTGCAAGACTGGCTTAGTTAGAAAAGATTTCAAATGAAAGTAACATACATTCATCCATTGAAATTAGGTCATTCTCTCCCTTCTTCCCCAACTCCCAACAAATGTTAGACATGGTCAGCAGCTTTCTCATGGTGACTCAAGACGGAATGTATCCTACTCCAGCCCAATGAGAACCTGCTCATGGTTTCCCTTCACAACAGCCACTGTTAAAGATGGAGTGAAGAACAAAACTCTGCTCTCAAAATGATAAAGACCATATTTTTAATAACAAATACTGTAAATAGAGTAAAAAGCAAACAGAAATGAGCATACTAAAAGTATCAATAATACCAGCGGGAGCCTTAGCACAGTGAACATGTTGGCTTTGCACTTTCAGTCCTTTGTAAATAATAATAATAATAATGATTTTTCAGTTTTCTGGTAAGATCCTCGCCACCTCCAGAACTAGAAGCTGGGTTGACAAATGACCCAATGTTTACTAGCAACCACTTTCAGACAGATTTTGATACCTCGTAGAGTTTAAGACCAGAATGGACCAGTAGATCATTTAATCTGACCTCCTATATATCCCAGGCTATGAAATTTCATTCAGTTACCCCTGTATAGAGCTCAATAACTTGGGCTTGACTAAAGTATAACTTGCGTTTGGCTAATATTTCCTCACTTTGAGTAGTATCTTACTTCAGTGCGATGACTTGAGGAGGCAGGCCCACAACCTTTATTTGATATTGCAGTTTGCCTTGTAAGATCAGGACCTAAGATACTGTGAAAGGGAATAAGGTTTTCAGAATCTGTTCTTTTAATACATTTTTTTACTCAAGAAATCTCCCCTACCCTCCACCCCAAAGAAAACAAAAACAAAAACCCAACAAGTATAATTGGAAATGTAGAATCTCAAAAGGCAAATTTGCTGTATCATACTTTGAAATCATTAACTTTTTAGTATTTAAATGTGTCAAACAGAGCCATTTAGTTTAAGTAGTTCAATGACCTATTACCAATGTGAGTATGGCAGATATATCTTTTGTGTACAGTATGGTGACATATTCTTTTGTCCCATTTATGGACAAAAAATGCAATTGACAATTTTATGCTTCATAGTATAGAACAGTCACAGTCAGTTTGGATTTGTGCCAGTTTTGATGCCATCTTTGCATTAAGATTGCTTGTAGAAAATTATAGAGAAAAGAAGATTTTGAGAAGGCTTATGACCACGTTCCGAGAGAAATCATCTGTTGGTGTGTGAGAATACCCGAAGGCTATATCAGACTCAGCCAGGACATCTAGGAAGGTGCAGATCCCTCAGTCAGAGGGCCGTGTGGAGAAAGGAACAGTTTCTAGTAAAAGTCTGAGTACATCAAGGCTTGTCACTAAGCCCCTTTTTGATCATATTGGTGCTCAATGCACTTACAGAAAACATTAGTTTGAAATCCAGAAGTAGTCCCTTTCCTCTCAAAGATGTATAATATTTTAATTCTGGAAGGGACAGACCTCAGATCTTAAGTATAAAGTGACTAGTAATGGAAAGTCTGTTCAAATGATAATCTATATCTATAAGATTTATGAGTATAATGTTATTTATGTGTGCACAACTACTAACTCTATGGGTATGTCTACTCTGGAATTAGACACCAGTGGCTGGCCCCTGCCAGCTCGGGCTGTTTAACTGCCAGCCTGAGACAAAATGTCTACACCACAATTAAACAACCCAGCACCCCAAGCCCCGGAAATCTGAGTCAGCTGGCATGGGCCAGCCATGGCTTTTTAATTGCAGTGTAGACATACCCTATGTATGGCAAGACCATTTCCAGGATGCTGATAGCAAAATCTCAATGCAGATGCAGAGATGCAATAGTCTGTATAAGAGGGGAACACAACAATATGTATTTTAAATCTTATGGGAGATAGCCCAAAAATAAGGGTTCTGTGCAATAGCACAATGATTACATTCCCAGTGGTCAGCTACACAAGCATCTAGAATGTAGTATGTTTTGATATGTGTCTTAAACCTAATATTCTCTTGACATTTGATAAGACACTGGAAAATCAAAAGTCAATTTTCTTCTTTATTTTCATACTGGAAATAAAATAAAACTGAAAATGGCTATAAATTGATTTCTAGACTCTAGATTACCTTGTAGCAATGTTGAGGCCTGAATAATTAAGGTTTGTAAAGATCTATTAATGATCTTTCAATGAAAGATGCTATGACGCTGATTTCTGTATGCAGCTACCCCTTCAAATTATTTAGAAACTAATAATTTAGTTTCTAAATTATTAATTTCTAATATGTAATATGTAGCTCCAGCAAAATGTGGAAGTATATACATTAAGCACATTGACCTGGTGAAAGAACATTGCATCTGTGTTCCGGGATGTGCACTGGCTACAAGGTAATTTCCAGGTGAAATTTGTGGTGTGGATTCCGATTTCTAAAACTTTAAATATTTTGAGTCCCGGCTACCTGAGACTGTGACTCTACCCAGGTGATACTGTGCTGACTACAGTCTCCCAAGTTGTTCAAACTAAAAGCTCCCTTTCTCCTTCCATTTCAACAGAATAGAGCTGATGACGGGACATTCTTCATGAGGTGTCCTTGGCATCACTTCCTTCATCTGCAATACATGTGCACTGGAGCTGTTTGAAAATCAGAATTTCCAACCCATGGGAAGTTCTGATATTTCAAAAATATCTGAATTGGGTTGAAAATTTAAAATATCAGTATTTCCTGCAGAACAGGAATCTGTATCCTTCTGTATAGCTTTGATATCTCATGGGAGCTGTAGTTCAGATGCCTCATGGTGGACCCATTCTCCTATATGGTCTGGGTTCCCTTTAGAACTACATCACCCATGATTCACTAGGTGGTTCAACCAGCGATGAGACACCATGGGAGATGTAGTCCAGCCATGAAATGTTGCAATTCTGTTCAACAAAACAATATTTCAATTTGGTTTGACTCAACCCAGGATGAAATATATAATTTGTAATTTCCAAATGGAAAAGTAAAAAAAATTCTGCACATTTAAATTTTTCCTGCGAGAGATTTAGTTTTTGTGGGAAATGAATTTTCTGTTGAAAAAACATTTGGAAAATTCCTGACCAGCACTGTAACACACACACACATATCTTGGTCAACGTTTAGTGACCTTAATGACCTGATGCTGCAAGATTAACTTGTTTTCCCTGGTGAGAAGAAAGGGTTAATGGAATGGAGTGTGCTCCAGCTTGAGAAAATTGCTAGGAGGTCCATCTTTTTGTGGCTGATTTAACATATTTTGTATAAAGTATTTTTTGCCTGTTCTGTGCAGAGAATCTCATAGGTGCAACTGAAATAATAGGAAGTATGATGGCTTAAAGTAATTCTAAAATTGTGTGCAGAATGCCTCCACCCACAGATGGGGACAACAATCAAATGTACAAGAGCCAGAGGCATAGTGGAAATAAAGACTAGCTTGTGGCAGTATGCTGGATGGGGGAACTGTCATATGGGAGAGAAATAGAAGTAGTATGGGAAAACCTAGGCTAAAAAGGGATCCTACCTTAGATTTTTCATTCTCTAAACAAGCCCACGTACCTGAAGTTGGTTTGCTGCCTATGACTGTGGAATGCGGAGACATGGTGTGTTCTTCCTGAGACTGGCACCTGTGGGCTGGACCACATTGTTAGGAGCTCTTCGTTGCTCTATTGTCAAGGGACTCTGTAATTTTTTGTAGGCCTGGTTAAAGAGAAAAGGCCAGTGGGCCTTTGGGAGTAGCAGGGGAGAGAAGTTAGTTGGGTCACTTTGCAAGGTAAAAAAGGGCTCAGTACAATTTTCTGCCCCTTTGTGAGGCATAGGTAATATCTAAATCCCAGTGGCTGGAAGCTGGGAGGTTATTGTTAAAAAAACAGCTCACCTAAAGAGCTGGGAATGGACTTTGATTTTCAAACAGATTGGGTCTCTTCCCCCCCCCCCATTTTATTTTATTGGTGCCTTCTATTTATAAGTGAGGATGAAATATATGGAGAAAAAGTCAGAAGTCCTGTTGAACTTGCTGCATGACAGTGCAACCCCAAGTAAACAGCCAGTGTCCTGAACTTGAAAATATCCCAGCGAGTCTTTGCTCAAGTGCATTGTGCCCCAAAAGAGATGACTCATAACACAGGCTTGGGACTTGGGAGCATTAGCCAAGGACACCGGGAAACACTTTTGTTGTTCTCATTGCATGCAGTCACATTATTTCTTAGCTGCCAAATATGGCATGTAATTCTGCATTCTAGTTTACATCAGGTAACTTCAGGTAACTGGAATCCATTAAAAAGAAAACTGAAAGTGACAACTCACATACCACATTACAAAGCGCTCATGTTACCTCCCGAGTAGACAGAAGAATATGTGTAATTATTCCTTGATTACACCTCTACCCCGATATAACGCGACCCGATATAACGCGGTAAAGCACCACTCTGGGGGCGCGGGGCTGCGCACTCCGGTGGATCAAAGCAAGTTCGATATAACACGGTTTCACCTATAACATGGTAAGATTTTTTTGGCTCCTGAGGACAGCGTTATATCGAGATAGAGGTGTATGTAGAAGAAAAATGTATATGGGTCCATCTTGATTTAATCTAAACCTCACAGGACAAAATGGTGCTATGAGATTTAACTAATAAAGTCAGATGGAAATGTCTTTTCTCACACCCAATCTTCGGGCAAACAACTCTATAGCAAAATCTGATAAGCAGTTTTTGAGTGGGGAGTTGCTGGGGTGCGCATTACATTTCTGCTATATGTTCCAGTAAGCAGTTTGTTTGTATGCATCTCAACAATACCTAGACTAACTTTAGCCAAACAGGATGCATTTTTGTAGATCATCATGTTGTGGGTTCAGCATAAAGGTTTACTTCCCTGACACTTGAGGGTTTCAGTATTTTCAGGAGAGGCCTTTGAAAAGACATATGTCACCCTATCTACATTATACTATTGGGTCAAATGTTAACATATATACCTTTTTTCCCCTTCCCCTCTCCTTCTCTATTCTATTCCTTTTGCCTGAACATTTAAAATGAGTGGGGAACGGTGAAATGAAACATTTTTTTTAAATGCAATGTTTCTAGTCTGGTTGGAATTAATCCAATTGGCTGGACCTGATTTTGCACACCATGCTTCCCTGAAGGCTCCCCTCCCCCAAGAAGCAGCTGTAAACAGCTGATGGTAATTATCATCCACCTGCTGACTATGCCAAATAGACATCCAATTAAACTATGACAAAAAGAGCTCCCAGATTACTAAGTACATCCTCATACCTTTGGTAACTCTGATAAAATGCTGATCTGTTTTTTACCTCAGTGGTGGAGTTGCTAACCACAAAGAATATGACCTGTCTTCTGTAATAATCTGCACTGCACAGCTCAAATGCTCTACTGTGCAGGGGTGGGCCTTGGGGAAGGGGTGGGGCAGGGGCAGGGCAATGGTATTTGGTTTTGTGCAATTAGACAGTTGGCAACCATAACAGAAGGCCTCTCAAGCCAGGGTAGGGCTGACATTAAGGTTTTCTACATTAGCCTTTTCTTAGACCCCAACATAGAGGGGATATCAGAGCACATTGCACTACAAATGGAGAACAGGCACAGAAAGATGAAGTCTTAGCACAAGGTCTCAGAGGAAGTCTATGGTGGAGTTGGCCATAAAATTCTGGTCTCCCATTCCTCAACCAAAAGACCTTCTCTGTAGCTGTTTCATGCCACAGATAAAAACAGTGACTCTGTTCTATTCAAACTTATCTCAATTGAAACATAAAACTAAGTAGGGAAGCTATATTAAAGCAATAGAGTAGGACAACTGTACTGCACCTATTATTGTTTTGAAATGTTTTGTACTTGTTAAAATAACCTTTACTAAAGATTCCAGATGAGTTTCTTGAAACATTTTCAAGTGTAATAAATAAAAGGTGACTTAAAGAAAAATTATGCAGTCTATAATCAAAATATCAGATTTTAAATACCTATACTCCATGGAACCACAGTTTTGAATTCCAGTAGCCTCAATCCCCCCAAGGTAGATATATCAACTTCCAATGCTGTTTGGATGATGAGGGAAATCTTTCATGTGAGACTTTAATAACCGGTTCGTAAAAGCAGGATGGTTGCCATGGTATCCTAACCCTGAGTCCCAATACTTTTGTTGAGTGTGCTGGGCACCAGATGTCAACTTGGCTACTGTTCTTGCACCACAGGCAGAACTGCCTCATTCTACCAGAATGTGCATGAAATGAACTCTTGCCATCCTTTAGGTAAAATTCCCACTGATATCAACATATTTTCCCTAAGTAGGGACTGCAAGATTTGGCCCATGTTTGGTAAAGCAGTTTGGGATCCTTTAGTGCCATATGTAAATAATAAATATAAAATGTATTATTTTTATCTCATGAATAGGTTTGATGCCAAGTTAATATATTTCTGTATCTTCTTCTAATGACAAACTACATTTTTCCTTTTTTTCCTCCCACAGTCTGATACAAATGCAAGTTACCTACGAGCTGCTCGGGCTGGCAACCTAGAAAAGGCTCTTGACTACTTAAAAACTGGAGTGGACATCAACATTTGCAATCAGGTGGTAGAATATTTTAATTAAATTTTCCTTCATTCTGTAAACCCTACTCTTGCTTTGTCTAAGTATATATTATCACTTCATATCAGTAATAACTTTCAGTTAATGTTTTGATAACTGAATCTTATTGCATATTTGCATTTCCTATACAACAAAATCCTTTAAGAAGCTATATTTCACTTTCACTGGGATAACATTAAGCTATTCAATTTTATTATGCATTCTATTTGTATTACACTAGTGTTTGTGCTAATGTGTCATATTTAATGCGGCTAAACCTCTGTAGTCCAGCTGAACACTTATTGCTTCCTATAACCAAGTAGTTAAAATGCTCATTTCAAAATAGTTTCTTCGGAGATAATCAGAATGGAATGTAATCCTTTGGTCTCATGATACATTGTTTGCTGCACTAAACAACCTGTATCAGTCTTTCCCTTTCCATTTTTTATCAGAATGGGTTGAACGCACTCCATCTTGCTTCCAAAGAAGGTCATGTAGAAGTTGTTTCAGAACTGATAAAGCGAGGTGCCAATGTGGATGCAGCAACAAAGGTCAGTAGTTCCTATCTAGCTGTTCTACTGTTTCCACAGATTCCATGTAAGCAAAGTGTCAACCAATTGATTGCAGGCATTATTATAGCAGTTTAAGTAATTAAATATTTTCTCCTGATGATGTGACTCTCAAGAATTTTTCAACACACCTCTCATAGGTTATAATAAATGTCGCAGGTTACTAGTGAGGATGTTAGGTCACAAAAATTATAGAACACTGTCTTACTTTGTTTTGTAGAGATCTTTTAAAATATATTTGACCCTAGAAATATTGTATGAAGAGTAGTTGAAAATATGTTTTAGAGTGGGCTATGGGGTCGACATGCTTAATCAGCTTTTCAATTGTAAATTTTTACTAGTTTACTTTTAAACAGTTTTCACATTTCATCCCTCTCTAATTTCAGAAAGGAAACACAGCATTGCACATAGCGTCTCTGGCTGGCCAGACAGAAGTTGTTAAAGTGTTGGTTACAAATAAGGCCAATGTCAATGCACAGTCTCAGGTAAAGTTACTGAACTTTACTAAGAATGTTACTGAACCAAAAAAAAAAAAGTTCATTATGTCAGTGTCTTTCTCCTTTTTTAAACTGTAATGTTATTACGGTGTGTAAGACAGCTTTGTTGGCATTAATGATGGCTCCGGAGAAGTGGAAGATTGATAGAGCAAGTAAAATTAGGAGTGAGCAAAATCATTCGGTTAAAATAAGAGCAGTTCTTCCTTTAATCAGCTTCCCCACCCCTAGCTATTGTCTTTTATGGCAGGCAAATGCCTGGATGAACATACCATCTCCTTGGCCCAAGGCTATTCTTGCTGGTGGCTAGCCAAACACACAGAAGATGAGGAAGATGATTTAATGTGCTTTCCAATCTCTGTCTTTTGAGGAAAGCCATTTGGGGAATAGAAGGATGTCTCCTGAATTCTTTGATGGCTTTATTTAGCCTTTTCAATTTTATGTTCAATGTTGGGAAAACCCTATTTTGAAATTAAATTACAGTAATTTTCTATTTCAAGCTGTATGCATTCTGTGCAGATGATCAATGAGAATGAGAAAATCTTGATTGTGAAATCCAGTGTTGTTTATAACTGTGCTTAAAAGTGTCATGTAATATGGAGTACAGCAAAGCACTTCACCCTTCATCTTAAGATCTGCCCTCCAGTAGTGTCCTACTAACTGCATTGTTACCTGGCCAGAATAGATAATGAAAAAAGCAGAGTTGGTAGAGAACTCCTGGTTCTAGGAAAGATATCCTATTTCAAAGTAATCCACTTTTACACCCTGAAAGGGTTACCTCACTTTTTCTGTATAACTTTTATAAGGAAGTACTATTGGAATATGCAGAAATAAAACACTTTTTTGAATTAATGTGAAGGTCAGTTATAGAAAATTGAGAGAAAAGAAAAAGACTGTGTTTGTTAAAGGGATATGTTAAATATCATATATTTTTAAGAAACACATTTCTTTCCCTGTGTTTTTTAGCATATTAAAAATGAAAGAATTTTACAAATCTGCTTTACTTCTCTCCATTGGTGCTGCTTGTTTACCATGTGCAATTCACTCAGCTTGGACAAAAAAAATATTTTCACTTTCTGGTTCTTGTGCATAAGCCAAATGCTGAAGTGTTTGGTTTCTAAACAATGCAGGAGAGTGTTAAATCCAAACAGAACAAAAAAAATTGTTTAAAGAATTTTTCTTTTAAAAAAATAATCTAACGGTTCTTCTGCTGAAGATAGAATGTTACACTGTAAAAACACCCTTTGTGCGTTCAGTCCTGGGAACAATCTAAAGATGCAAGCACCTATCAGAACCTCAAAGGGCTCTACCCTGATGGGCAAAAGAAGGGTGCTTTCTGCAGTTTTCTTAGTTCAATTGAGTTAACTTAACATGACTGAAAAGCCCTCTTAACTCTCATTAATAAGAAAGCTTTAGATCAGGGGTGGGCAAACTTCAGCCCAAGGCCCGTATCTGGCCCTTCAGACGTGTGTGCTGCAGCTCCGCATGCCTCCTGGAAGCAGCGGCATGTCCCCGCTCTGGCTCCTACACTTAGGGACAGCCAAGGGAATCCATGCACTGCCCCCGCCCCAAGCACCATCCCCGCAGCTCCCATTGGCCAGGAACCAGAGCCAATGGGAGCTGCACAGGTGGCGCCTGCAGACGGGACAGTGAGCAGAGCTGCCTGGCCACACCTCTGCGTAGGAGCTGCAGGGGGGACATGTCGCTGCTTGAGGTAAGCGCTACCCAGAGCCTACTCCCCTGACCCCTTTCCGTGCCCCAACCCCCTGCCCCAGCCCTGACCCCCGTCCCGACCTCCTAACCCTTGGTTCCAGCCCAGAGCACCCGCCTGCACCCCCAACCCCTCATCCCCAGCCCACACCCCCAGCCGGAGTCCTCACTCCCTCCTGCACCCCAACCCCCAATTTCGCGAGCATTCATGGCCTGCCATACAATTTCCATATCTAGATGTGGTCCTTGGGCCAAAAAGTTTGCCCACCCCTGCTTTAGATCATTTGAACTGGTCATGCTGTAGTCTAGGCTCCCCCTTAAGTCTTGTCAAGACTAGGATTTAAAGGTGTGATGTTAACGTGTGATAGCTAACACATGCTAACAAACACATTTAAAAAGTGATAGTGTAGGCACTGTGCTTAACATGTGCTAAACAAGTCAAGTGCCTTGTTTTCACTAGCAGAAAAATAGTGGTACTCGAGACTTCTAACACACGTTAAATTATGACTGCCTTATCCAGACACACTAGGATTTTACCACATGCTAGTTACCATGTATTAGCTAACACATGGTAAAAAACAAAACAAAGGAAAACTCTTTTTTTCATAGTTTGGATGCACCCGAGAACCTTTGTTGGTGTAAAATGCACACTGATGGGGTGGTGCAAAATTCATCTTACTTTCTCTCGCTCGACAGCCCATTCAATTCCCTCAGCTGAATTGGAAGAGCATCCTCTCTAGTTTTCTGGAGATGCTCTGCCTCCCCGATTTCATCCCCTAGCACCTCAGCTGTCCTCTGTGGTAACCAGGCATTGGGGAGGGAGACTGCGGAAGTCTGCCCTGGAAAGGAAGTTTTGAATAATGGACGTTTAGTTCCTACACAAATACCCAAGAGTGTGGATGACCTGTGGGGATTCAGCTCCTGTGTTTGCTGAGCCCCAATGGTCGTTAGAGCCCCATGCCACAAACTTGCCTCTATCCAATGTCTGATCCTGGGTTTGAGCACCAGTTGTAATACATTCCTTTATGCGGCCTACAACTTGATTTTAGCCTTCGGGCATGAACATTCAAAGATTTGTTTTTCCTAATGCTGACCCTGCTTTTTGTGAGCTTGGCTCTTCCTCCTTCCCTGAAGGCAACAGCTGTCGCCTGCTGACAGAGCTAGCTTTGGGCACACAGGAAAGTAAGGCCTCTGTTAACCAAATCTTCATATTCTTAAAAAAAAAAAAAAAAGAACATTTACTTTTGCTTACTTTTACATTTGTTCACAAGGGGTGTTTATTACCCATGGAAGAGTAGAAGTTAACTTTAGGCTGTGGCCCTAATGGCTGCTTCAGCATCTTAAAGATTTAAAAAAAAAAAGATTATGTATTCTCTGTGGCACAATCTGAGAATTGTGATAAATTGAGGATATGCAGGAGAGTTCTCTTCCACCTTCCAGTGCTGATAGTACTTGGCTCTGCCCAATTTCACCCTTTCATTATTTAACTAAAAAGGAGAACAGGCTTCCGCTTGCACTTAAAATTCATATTTAAAACATTCTAACCCAACAGTGTTCTTGAGTTTCTTAAGGTTGAACTAAATCAATAAATAGTTGTAATAATAAACTTACTGTTTGAAAGGAAAGGAGAAAAATTGGCACACACTCTCTGTGTACTTTGAATTAGACTACCAAACAATAAGTGATAACTTGATATCACTTGCCCTAGTGAATTTTTTCTGGACCTTTTTGTGTCTTTTTGTTAAGTAGAATTAATTGTGTGCTAACTAATTTCTCAGGCTCTGATTCAGGAAAGTACTGAAGCACCTGTTTAACTTTAAGTATTGACTCCAGTAGGATATAAACACCTGCCTAAGTGCTGTCCTTAATAGCAATACTTTCCTGAATTGGATCAAAATATCAAAATACCCAAACATTAACTGACTATGCAGATTGCACTTGCCATGTAAATTTGTGCTTGACCTCAACTTTGTTCTGCTAAATGTCTCATAGATACAAATATTTCTCTTGGGCAAGAGGAACATCCTCAAGTTCAGTTCCATCATCTTTATATCTGTCCTTAACTCCAACCTCCTGTTTGCCTCCATTATCCATGAACTTTGCATCCTGGACAGTGAAGTTTCCTGGCCCTATCACATATTCTTTGTCTGAGCATGCCCCATGTAGGCCACTATCTTTTTTCCACATTGCTCAAAAATCTTCATCCATGCCTGCTGTCTTGTTACCCCGACTATTATAATTCCCTTCTACATGGCTTCCCTTAATCCCAGCCCTTCAGAGTCCAGAATTTTGCTGCCCACTTGCTTACACAAACAAATGTTGACATTACTCTCAATTCCACTGAAAGTCTTCCACTGAGGGTCTTCAGTGTCTTCCTGTATTTGTGAGGTACAGCTCAAAAATTCCTGAACTTGTTTTTGTCTTCTTGAGAGACTTGTCCTTCTTTGTTCCCTTCCCTGCTCCTTCCTCTCTTCCTGCTCTTTGTGCCTTCATACCGTCTTGCCAGTGCTGATGTCCTCCTGCTAGAGTTCTTGACAGGTGGGAGAGCCTTCCTGTACCTCCCCACTTCATTGCTTTACTACTATTTAAAAATGCCAGCTGAAACCTATCTTTTCTATTTTGTCTACATCTCTTAATTTTCCTCTTCCTTGGCTGTTATAATTTATTTTCACTTTATAACTGTTATTAATTAACTCTCCATTTGGCAGTGTGATACAAAAGAAGGGTCTACTTCTAATTGCAAACATCCCATTGAATTCAGTGGAAACAATATCAGGCCTTAACACTGTGTTTATTATATAGCTTCCTCATGTCCCCCATCCCCGAATTAACTCCAAATCTGTTTGTTTCGGACACTTGGTCTGTTCACAGAAATGAATAATAAACACTTGTTAGCACTAGTATCTTTCTATCCAGAATGTTCTTTGGAACCTGACTGCCATTCAGCTTCACATAACATTCAAGTTCTAAAGTTCTAAGTATGTGTGCTCTTCTACTCTCTCTCTCCCTTTCCTGTGCGTTTTCTCCACACCTTCCCCACCCCTACCACCATCATGTGGCCTGGCTTCTAACTCCCTCCCCAGTGACCGACCCTCAAGCTTCCAGCTCCTTTCTGCCCTGTGACTCCTCTGAGGCCTTTAGACCTTCCAATGCCATGACTCCTACACCACTCCTAAAAGAAGCTTTGATGTCCCAGGAGGGAAGTATCTTCTCTAGCAATGTTAAAATATGTGGTCTCTGTGGGTCCAGTACCACTCCCTCCAAATTTCTCTCACACTTTGTGTCCTCTGCTTTTTTTTTTTTTTAAATTAATGGAGATATCCTATCTCCTAGAATTGGAAGGGAGCTTAAAAGGTCATCAAGTCCAGCCCCCTGCCTTCACTAGCAGGACCAAGTACTGATTTTGCCCCACATCCCTAAGTGGCCCCCTCAAGAATTGAACTCACAACCCTGGGGTTTAGCAGGCCAATGCACAAACCACTGAGCTATCCCTCCCCCTGTACTCTAGAGTACATTAAACACAGTATTTGAATAAAACTACCAAGCTCCAGCGCAAATGCAGAACCTGCACATGTTACCATTGATAGAGATGAGAACCCTCTAGTTGCTTCCACTACTTCTGGTAGGTGGGTGTGTAGGGTGGGATGGAGCTTGAAGCCTCAGGGAAGTTCATAGAGAGAGTGGGGACTAAAGAGATTATGGAAGAGAGGAAAGTTTGGAGACAACTATATCCGAAGCACAGATCTTCATTCCCAGTCTGAACAAACGTCCTGGATGTGAGGACCTGTGTGCACCCCTGTTAAATACTAGACAGAGGCTGAGTCAGTATCCAGTTTAAATGCAAATAAAGTTTTGTTTTATTTTAGACTACATGGTGGGAATTCTGAAAAGCCCACTCAAAGTCTCCTTTTTTATTTACTTTGCACTTACTATTAATATTGTTTGTGCTTAGTGGTTGTGGTCCTCTCAAATCTTTCCTGTACTTAGGCTGCCATAGACATTTTTGGCCATCAGAGTTGCTTAAAGTAACTGTAACTCAGCTATAATTTGCCCAAAGAAGAAAAGGAAGGAGGAGTCTTCAGATCCAATAGTCAGTTGAAGAGCTAGAGTGAAATGACACAGATGTGAGCCAGTAGCCTAATAACTTCTATTTATGTAATGTATTTCTGTACTGTCAGTCACTTCTCCCCACCACTTTTGTGGTAGTATATTTTCTGTTGCTGCTTCTGGTTGGCTTCCATTCCCAGTCTCAGATTGAAGTGGTGCAATTGTACATTTAAAGCATCTTGTGAGATGATCCTCTTCACTCTGAGGGCCCAAATCCAGGAACCTGTTTGAGTCAGCATTTTACCAGTAAAGTGCACGATCCTTCCAGATCATTTCGTATTAAAATGAAAACAGTTACAGTAATACAGGGTGAGCTGTGTCATGCCACTTACAAGTCTGGGTAACCTGAGAGGAAATGGGACACACACAATCCACCTGAGGTCATTTCAAAGGACAATGGTCCCAGTGTGAAATATATAAACACATAATAATAGGTCGGAGGAAGGAAAGATTGTTGATCTTATTTATGTTGTTCTGTTTATTTATGCAATAGGAATTCATTTTGCAACCCATGGATAGTTGCTTAAAATGCAGGATATGACACTTTGGAGTAACCAGTAGGTAATTTAAAGAGATTAAATCTTTCCTGTTTTGTGGTATAATCAAGGCCATCTCAACTTAAGCCACTTCAAAACGCAAATCAGCAGGCTTGTTAAGTTGCTTTACAAGTTGCTGTGCTTGAGCACAGCAAAGCTATTTTATAAACCCATTAGGCCATTTTATTTTTATGAGTGGAATTACTGATGCTATGGATTTCGGAAATCCATGTAATGTTAGAGACTTGGAGAAAAATCATACATGGGTTTAATGTTAATCTCCAAAGCAAAGTACTAAATGGAATGACCCTCCCACCCTATCCCCAGGCTCCTGAAAGATTGTGTTCCTTATTGTTGGAGCAGTGACAGAAGTGTTGATTGTAAAAGGAGACTCACTCACCTAAGAATTGTTGGTTAGAAACTCACTCATCTTAGTAGTATTGTTGAATTAGTTTTAACTGTGCAGACTGGGTATTTTATTGATTTGAAGTCACTCACTCAAATGTAATCTGAGAAACAGCTTTAACTTGTTCAGAAATGCTGAGGAAATCCTTATTTAAGATCACTAAGTCTTGCTGACCCTGAGATCTCATGGTGCCTATAAAGAGATAACTGGTTGAGCACAGGGACAGTCCACCTTCTTTCAATTGTTTGAAGAGATGAAATCCTAGGAAAATCTGAAGAATTTAGGAGAAAAGGGATGGACACACAGACAATTAAAAACAATGGAAAGGTGATCAAAAATTGCCCTAATTTTCCAAAGGGTCATGGCCCCCGGGATCTTGAAATGTTTATCATATTTTCCTGCTCACTTTGGCATGTCCATATTGTCCACTGTGTCTGTGAGATCTAATAAACCCTCTGTCCGGAATGATTTTGCCTGGATACTTTCATTTTAGTTTTGTATGTTCACATTTGAAAGAAAGGGAAAACATTCCCAGCTGGCTGTAAGGAATTCCCTTAGATGGACCTATCCAGTTGAAAGCTTACATCATGCCCCCTGTCCACAGTATTGTAGCATCTGAAACCTTCGCCTACTGAAGTCAATGGAGGTTTTGCCATTAACTTCTATATGGGCAGAAGCAGAACTATTCTTACTCATTGACCTGAGCGCAGCAGATCTTTGATGTTCAAGGCATATTTGTGGAGGGCATGGGTTATGAATTGTATGTAATAGAATATATTGTTTTAGAACACTACTTATACAATATGTTTTTCTATTTCAGAATGGTTTCACACCATTGTATATGGCAGCCCAAGAAAATCACCTGGAAGTTGTTAAGTTTCTTCTTGACAATGGTGCAAGTCAGAGCCTTGCTACTGAGGTAAAAGATCAAGTTTTGCTTCATATAAACAAAGTTTAATGTACTTCAGAGGATTTTATCACCAGCTTTTACAGATGGAGTTTTGCATCAGTCCTTCACAGAGAGAATTACAAACTAATAAAATGCTCCATCTAGGAATCTTATTAATGAATTTTGAGCTATTGACTTTTTCATTGTTTTTAATCATTCATAGTAGTTAAGGCCCAGATGTTTAAATGTATTTAGGTGTTGCAATGCTAGGTGCAGCAGCAAAACCTAACTATCTTTAAAAATCTGGGCCTTAGTCTTTAACAATAAATATAAATAATCACATTATACTAATGACATTGAATAAAGCATTTTTAATAGATTGATCATTTTAATCATAGGTAGTGGATAAATGATTAGAGCAGAGGGTTGGTGATCAGGCAACAAGAGTTCTCCACCTGATTTGCTTAACCATGAGCAAGTTCCTAACCGTTCGGTGTCCTTTTTTCTGTCCTTAAAAGGGAGATAATACTAACCGCATTATGAGTACCTGAAAGGAAAGATGCTGTGTAAGTGTAAAATATTCATAGTCGTAGCAGCACCAGAAATATTCATATACTTTAAATACAAGTCACTGAAATCTCCTTTACAAACCATTTTTTTTCAAATGCCTCAAATTTAGTTGAGTGCCAATTTGAATGTCTGGTCTCTCTATAATTTCATAATACATTCTGCTGCTATTAAATTTTAATTTTATAAAGGAAATTGTTTAAAACAAAAACTATCTAGGTTTTAGAAGACTGTAAAAAACAGTTAAATGTCTTCCATGTAAAACTAGTTTGTTGTACCAGCATGTATTAGAAATGTGTATTAATGTCTATGCTGTATTTAAGTAAAACTTTTCACTTTGTTTCTTCTGAAATCAGCACTACAGAAACCAAAATTAATTGCTAATGGATTGAAATTGTTTCAAAACTCAATAGCAATTAGTTTATAACTAAAATCCCATTTCAGCAAACTTCCTTTTTACAGAAATTTGTATAAGATTACTAAAACCCCTAAACATTGACATTAAAGCTTTTACATACTGTAAATAGAGCTGATTAAAAGTTGCAATTACTATTTCGTGGAAAGTGTCAAAGTTCTGAGATCCCCCAGGGTTTTCAGGCTCTGGTTTTGCGGATGGATTCTGTATGCCAAGTTGCAATGCCACTCACTGAAATTTGGCCATCAGAAGGCTTGCAGCGCCTCCCTTCCCCCCCCAAAAATCTGATGCCCCAGGAGTGTATAACCACTGTTGTGTGGGGATAAATGGGGGCTGTATACTGAAGCTTGCCTAGAACGACAAATTGTCTTGACTGGCCTCTACCTAGAAACTTGAGCTCCCCAGCAGCTCAGGAGGCGAGCTGGCAGGACTGCAGGTAGAGTTTCATCAGATGTTCAATGAAACTGATGCGTTTCCACAAAATGCTAAATCAGCATTTTGAAAATATGTCTATAAAATTATACATATATATTCCTTTCTAGCTGTTATGTATCTGCTTGCTTTCTTGACCTTACTATGTGAGTATAGTTTCAAATAGATTTGGGGAAAAATTTATTATATAGTATGATCTAATTTCACCCCAGGAGAAGTTAATGGAATTACACAAGTGATTACTGTAGCCTTAGCACTTGTGTATGTACATCTTTGTTTTTATTAAGGTTTTAATATGTCTATTTTCTTTTGTCACTTATATTGTTACATTCTTTGGTACCAAATTATCACGAGATTACAAATATTAATCAAAAATAAAATCTTTAAACTGTTTTGGTTTTATTTTAAAAAAACTGACAAAGAGACAACTGTTTTCTTTCACTTTTGTTGTTAATGTTAAAGTGTAGCTCCTACTTCCAGAACAGATGACATACAAATAGTTACTTGTAATTGCAGATTATGGGTCACATCTTCAGATGGCACATGTTGGAAATGCATTCTTGTCCATGGTAATATTCTCAATCATAGTTTACTTGTCAGTATTATGCTAATCACTTTTTCTTCAAGTGCTGGTCCCTGTGTGTATTCCACTGAGGGTACGCACGCGCTCCATGTGCCCAGAGCCAGAGAATTTGAAAGCAGTGTCTGTTGGTTCTCAATGTGCCTTGGCTCTCCTTGTGCCTCTAACCGAGGAGATAAAGGGTGGGGTGGACTGACCACCTCTTCAGTTCCTTCTCACTGCTGCATGGTCTGGGCTGGAACCTCCAGTGTCTGAAGGTTCAGCTTGTTTACCTGTGGCAAATATATTTAGATATCTGTAAATAGTTTTTATATTCTAGATTTTTTTAAAGTTTTTATCTGTTAGTTTTACTGTTACATAGTTAGTCTCCCCAACCTGGAGAGCACCCCCACCCACTGTACCCAGTTTGGGTAATGAACTATGTCCAGGATTCCAGGCTTCAAAATTTTGCTTCCTGCCTGTAATCTTTCTCGATCAGTGATGACCACCAACGCTGTTTGTACTACTTCAAAGAAGCCCACATTGCAGCAAGGTGCAGCATCTGCTGTTTGTTCTCCAGTTGTACCCGGGAAGGGTGGGAACTTTACCTTAGGAAGTACCTGATGGAAAAGGCCATGAGGCTTCAATCAGACCCAGGCAGGGGCACCTGCCTCTGCCCTGTACACCAATCAGACTCAGCAAGGAGTGTGCATCCTGCCACAAGGTCTGAATCAGGAGTGAAGGAGCCTACCCCCCACAGATTCCTTGGTGGGGCCTTGTTGGGAGAGCAGGGAGCATTCTCATAAACATAAAGCTGTCTTCCTCCAAATGCACTTTGAAGAAGTCTTTTCCAGCCATGCCTAAACCAGGCCCTAGCTCAGCCCAAGAGAACTTAATACATCCTAAGTCTCAGAGGCATAATAAGAAAGCTCAGAAGTCTACTGCTCCATTGACTCTGGTTTGTGATGTGAGGGTACTGGTGGTTCCAATACCTCCCAAGCACACACCCTGGCACCAAAGACAACCTGTCACCAAGAGCATCAGTTACCCACAGTTCTATCTTTGTCTTCAATGGCTGTGACTCATACTGTCTCTACTGCGGCTCTGGTGGTTCGGGCACACTGGACCCCTCTCACTCCAGGAAGAGCCAGGACCTATGCTCCTCCTGAGGACATCTTCACTCTCCCAGACCCAGAGTCTCCCATTCCTTCAGGTCCCTTCCTTTTGAGAAAGGTTCTGACTCCATCAGGGGAGCTGACCTTTGGAAGGAATTTGTTTCCCATTCCATCTTTGGGCTATGATTTCCCTCCAGTGCCATTGTCGGTACTGCCGTTGGAACCGGAATCAGCTTTCTCCTCTTTGGGAGATTCTGAACTGCCCAGTGAACTATTATGCCCTCCTCCTCCAAGACACACCTTCCTGGTCAGAAGACCTGAGCCAACTTGGGACCAACCTTCACCTCATCCACCTTGGAACTGTTAGCACTCCATACCTTGGGGACCACTGCAACCTCAGTTCAATCCATCTTATTATCTGTACTAGTGTCCATGCTGGAGCCCATGGAACCAGTACTATCCCATAGAGTTAGTCTGGTTTGCAAGGGAGTCTCCCCCTTTGTCCCCTTTGAGGTGACAACTGGCACAGTTCCCAGATCCTACTGAGGAGGAGGAGGACAAGGAGTATACATCGGACCTGAGGGTCTGACCAGATCTGACAGGATTGCTGTCTTCATCACCAGATGAGGCAGTGACTCCCAGGTCTCCATTCCCCCTTGATGACTATAAGCAATTCCAGGAACTTCTTCGCAGAATTGCAGGGAAGCTTCAGATTCTTCTTGATGAGGTTTACGAACCTAAACACAAGCTCCTGAACATCCTTCAGTACTCCGGATCCAGTAGAATTGAGCTCCTGGTTAACAAAGCCATCCTGGAACCCACTGGGATGGTCTGGCATACCCTAGCTACCTGTGCTCCTACCCTTGAAAGGACAGAGAAACAGCATTATGTTCCAACCAAGAGGGCAGAATTGTGGTCTAAGCTGCCGCAAAGAGATCTAGGCAGAAACACAGCAATCTACCTTGGTTAATAAAGATGGCAAGCATCTCGACTTGTTGGGAAGGAACATCTTTTCTTTTCCCAGCTTCCAGTTCAGGATAGCCAATTACCAAGCACTACTGGCTAAGTACAAGTCCCTGAGCTATTCTAAATTTGTGGACTTTATTGACCATCTCTCCCACAGCAGGACAGAGCTCATTTCCAGGCTCCCATTGTTGTCAGGACTGCTTTCCAATCAGCAGTAGATGCGGCTGATATGTCTTCCAGGGCAATGGCTACTGCAGTGGTGATTTGCTGGGAGTTGTGGCTCTATGCTTCAGGGTTTCCCCGGGAGGTCCTTCCCTTTGATGAGACAAATCTGTTTAATCAGAAGATAGATGAGTCCTTACACACTTTAAAGGACTCTACGGCCATCCTCCACTCACTGGAAATATATATATCTGCCCCAAAGAGAAAATTCCCCCGACAATAATGCAAACATAGACTGATTGCTTTTGATTGCTCAAAAGTTCTTCCACCAGAGACCTTATGAGCCACTGTATAAGAGGCAGAGAGCTCAAAAGGCCCACTTTCCCACACCTTCTGCAGCGAGTTCCTCATGCCAATTCCAGACCTCAGCTGAACATTATTTTTGATGGGAGCTTGAAAGCAGCAAATCACTGAATGCAACAGCTCATGACTCCCATGCACCCTGTGGGGATCATCTGTCACTCTTTATCTGCATCTGGAGTGCAATAAGAACAGACAAATGAGTGCTCAATATCATCCATTCTGGCTATATGATAGAGTTTGCATCTGTATCCCCTCCAAAACCCCTTTACCCACCGCCTCTACACAGCCACTCTCATGAGAACATTGTCAAATAAGAAATGCAATCTCTCTTATACTGAGGAGCAATACTGCAGGTTCCTGTTCAGTATCAAGGGAAGGGTTTTACTCAACACATTTCCTAATCCCCAAAAGAAAGGTAGTTGGAGAGTCATTCTGAACCTCTGCTATCTCAAAATCTTTATTTGCAAACTCAAGATTCGTATGGTCACATTGGCATCTATAATTCCATCCCTGGAAAAAGATATGCTTTACAGCTCTCAACATGAAGGATGTCTACTTTCATGTGGATATTTATCTCACTCACTGATGCTTTCTAAGATTCATTGTTGGCTCTGACCACTTTCAGGACAGAGTACTCCCTTTCGGCATTGCTGTCGCCACCAGGGTCTTTACCAAGGTGTTCTCTGTCATAGCAGCCTATATCAGAGGCTGTGGTTTCATCTTTCCCTACCTCGAGGATTGGCTTCCTGTCATCAGGTTGCACCAAGATGCTCAGGCGTCAACTTGGATAATGCTACAACTCATGTTCTCTGGGGGTCAGTGTAAACACCAAAAAATCCATTCTCACCCCTACACAGACTTTGCACTTCATTGGGGCAGCCTTAAATTCCATTATGACAAGGGCTTACTTGCTGAGAGAGAGGTTTCAGGCTATGAACTTATCATAACAAACCCCAGAGTGATTGTCAAGACCTCTCTCCCAGGCCATATGGGCTCATTCACTTACATCCTGCTTTTTACAAGATTCTATCTTTGTTTCCTACAAGCATGGTTTCAAACTGTGCACTAGCCAAACTGACAGTCCATGAACACCATAGTGACAGTCTCACCAGAGTTGTATCATGGAGGAAGAATCCCTGTCAGGTTTGCATCGACTTTCCTTTCCTCCGCCTCTGCACCAGACAGGATGATCATTACTGATGCATCCCTGTTGTGTTGAGGGAGCTCACGTGGACAACCACACAGCGCAAGGCACCTGAGCATCTTGAGAGCCCAGGATACATATTAATGTTCTAGAGTTATGAGCAGTTCAAAGGACTTGGAAAACTTTTCTCCCATTCATTCAAGGTCACCATGTCCTCGTAACATCAGACAACATTACAACCATCTTTTGCATCAACAAACAGGAGGAGTGAGATCCACCCCCATGTGTGGAGGCAGTCAGTCTATGGAACTGGTGCATCAGCTATCAGATTACCCGGTTGGCAGTCTACCTCCCAGGAAACCAGAATATGCTAGAGGACTCTCTCAGCAGATGCTTTACAGTTGATCATGAGTGAGAGCTTCATGACTCTGTGGTTTAAAAAAAAAGTGCTTTTTGAGGGACCCCCATCAAGCAGCTGTTTGCCTCCCAAACAAATGGGAAGTACAACATACACTGTTCCAGAGGATCCCTGGGTTGCTACCACAGTGCAACACTCTATTCCTTCTGTGGTCAGCTCCTCTGAACTATGCCTTCCCTCCACTATCACGCCTATCTTGAGTTTTGTGCAAGATACCACAGGACAGGGCATAAGTTACTCCCATTGCCCCCAACTGGCCCAGACAGTTTTGGTTCCCAAGCTGACTACACATGTTGTCTTGGGCAGTTATTCCTGTGTTTCTCAATCTCCTGACTCAGGTGAATGACAAGATCAGGCATCCCAACCCATGACTGTTTCATCTCAAAACCTGGTTTTTGGATGGCATTGTCCTTAGAGCAATCATGTTATGAAGCTATACAGACACCCTTTTTAAGGTAGGAAGGATTCCACTAGGAAATGTTACCTAGCTAAGTGTAAACATTTCTCTTATCTGGGTGCATCAACGATCTCCACTGAGCAGTTAATCAGTGCTTAGCATCTGCCTTCATAGGACTACTTGATCTTCACACACCCTCTGACTAGCAGATTCTGCGAAGACCTAATCACAACCTTTCCACCTATTAAAGAAAATCCTACTCCTCAATGGGACTTGAACCTTGTTCTCTCAGTACTCACTAAGCCTCTTTTTGAACCATTAGCTTCTTGCTCCATGTCTCTCCTATCCGTGAAGGTCATACTCCTGGTAACCATCACCTCAGCAAAGAGGGTTGGTGAGCTTGGGGCATTGATGGTGAATCCTCCTGATATTCCATAAGGACAAGGTTTCATTATGTTTAGATTCTAAATTCACCCCCAAAGCAGTCTCTGAATCAGTCTTCCACTTATTTGTGTTCATCACAACCTCATGCATCCTCAGAAGAAAGGAGGCTCATTCCCTCGATGTTCAGTGGGCCTTAGCCTTTTATCTGCAGAGAACGAAAACAATCAGGAAATCCCCTAGAATATTTTTCACAGTTGTGGAAGGGGTCAGGCTATACCCGCTCAAAGAATCTTGAAATGGGTCTCAGCCTGTATTTTGCTCTATCAGCTGTCTAATCTTCCCCCTCCTTATGGGGGAGAACTCATTCCACAGTAGTGCAAGCAACATCTCTGGTGCCTCTACTTGATATTCGTAAGGCAGCTACAGGGAGGTCAGTCCCCATGTTTGCTAGACACTGTGCCTTGGTACAGGACCCCTCTGCTGATTCATCTTTTGGAACAGCAGCCCTTAGTCGATCTCTGCAACCTATGACCTCACACTTTCCTGCTATTTGAGTACTGCTTGCCAGTCACTGACAGTGGAATACACATAGGGACCAGCACTTGAAGATGAGGAACTTACTAATCTTATAGTAACTGGAGGTTCTTCCAAATGCTTAGTCCCCTATTTGTATTCTACTACCCACCCTCCTCCTCCTCTGCTTCAGATCTTCTCTGACTTGCAGTGGAGAAGGAACTGGAGAGGCAGTTAGTCCACCCTGCCCTTTATCTCTGGTCAGAGGCATGAGGTAAGCCACGGTGCATGTGCAGACCAACGGAGACTGCTTTCAAAATTCTCCAGCTCTGGGCACATGGAGTGCATGTGTACCCATAGTGGAATACTGATAGGGGCCACATATCTCAAAGAACCTCCAGTTGCTATAAGGTAAGTAACTTTCTTATATACAGAACAGATGGGCCATTCCTTTGTAGATTTTCAGAAACTGAGGTTATAGGAAGCTGCTCAAATTGTGCCACCCCTCCCCCCCCTTCTATCCCCCTGTGTGCAGAAAGAAGAAAATATATTCTTAGTGACCTTTTTTTTAATTAGCACTTAGAAGCCATTAGAAATTGAAGGAACCATAAACTGCAGGAAAGGCCTGTTCAGAGGAGTTTTTGTTGCTAGAGAACGTGCTTTTTTTTTGCAGGTGAATCAATTGGCTACTCACGTGGCTGACTATTGAAAACATTAGGTACTCCTCATTTTGACATATGTCACTCTTAGAAAACAATGCTGTCATCAAAAGACATTTGACATCTTATTCCACATTGCCTCTGATCACATGGGGCTTCTCTATTTTTCAGGGGCACTGTACTTACAGGAAAAAGACACAGGAATACAAACAATACAGATACTGGGGTGAAAAATATAATGTAAAGACAAAGGTTGCTTTTCTGTACCTGAATTTCTCACTGTAGAGTTAGGGAGCCCAACTAAATATACCATCACTTGACTGAAAATATTTAGTATGCGACTTACACAGAAATGATTCTAAAGGGGTTCTCAGATAAACCTCTAGCTGCACAATTTGCTTAGAAAATTTGCTATATGCATTAAACCTCATAATGTGCTATTAGGATACCTTGGGAGATCCCATGGATGTGTTCATACAGTAGCTCAAGTTCAAAATGGTAATATTTAGTGTACAAGAAAGAAAAGTTATGAGCCATCACATCGAGGTTCTAGTTACCATGGTGATAGGCTAGAAATCTAGGTAGGTATGTATCTAAATAGATTTGTGTTGACATCACACACAGAAAAATGATGAGATTTCACCATGGCCTGTCTGAGTCCCTCTCACCTTTTTTTTTCATCTTCTCTTACCCCTTTTCCTTTTCTCATTCCTTTCCCTTCAATCTGAACCATTTTCTCCTGCCTCAAAAAAATAAATAAATAAATAAAAAATAAAATAAAAATGAATAGGGCTCTCTGTTTTGTACTGACTACATCCCTCCTTACCAAGAGGTTTACAAATGTGGAGTGATATAACTTTCTGTACTCCCTAGCCCCATTGCCCTCATGCCATTGCAAGCCATTGCCATTGACACTTAGTACATCTCAAATGTTATATTCTGTGCGCTTGCTGCCCCATCTTCTGAAGATGAATCCTGTCTATATTTTTTAACCAACGTTCTCTTTGAGAAGGGCCAGAACTGAAGTAGCTAACTTGCCTGCCCATGGATATTACACACATGCTCGCTATTCAGAGAGCATTACATTAGTGGGAGGGGCCATTTTTCTTCCTTGGCTAGCTCTCCAAATTTTAATGCGTGATCTCAAAATCTTATCTAGAACATATCCAAAACTCTTATGTTTTGCAAACGAGCTGGAAATTTTTCAAGACTTCTGGTATTGCTCAAGTCAGAAATACCCTAAATTGCCTTCCTTTTGACATTGTGGTCCTTGTACTTTCCAATCCAAGAAGTGATTGATGGAAAGCATTTTAAAAAAAAAATCCCCATTGTTAGCATAGTGTCTTCAATCACAGAAATGTTTAGTTTGGTTAAATTTGTATGCAGAGATTAAGGTAACTTCTTGGGTTTTTTTAATTCATTGGGTTGTCCACAATCCCAGATTCTGATAATATGCATTGTCAGACAGTGAAATGCGATCCCAGAAATTGCCATGTTTATTCCAGTGTATTTTTTCAATAAAAAGTTTTGTCATCAAAAAATTGGGTTTTGACAAAGGAATTTTTTTGAATTATTTAATGTAAAACAATTAAATAAGAAATTTTAGTGTAAAACAGTTTTGAGTATTTTCAATTTTGTTTATTTCAGAATTGTGGGGAAATGCCTGTTTTCTCTCATTTTTTTTTACTTGTCTCCCTTTTTCTATTGTAAAAGGGGATGGGGGCTTATGTGGTTTTTTGGTGAAAAAAATGAGAAAAAGTAAGAATTTCACTTTTAAGCATTAGTGTTAAGAATGTTACTTTTGTTTCTAAAAAGTTAACACTTTCTCATTTAACACAAAATAACACTAACTTTTTTTAAAGTGGGGAAAAAAAGCAGGAGAAAGTGTTTCCACTACTATCACCACTTTTTCTCACTTTTTTACATACTTTTTTACACTTGTTTACACATTCTCTCTCTTTCTCGCTCTCTCTCCCCCCACTTCCTCTCCCCTAAATTTTTCAGTGGGGGGAATGAAAGAGAGATTTTTTTCCATCAAAATGTAGCAAAAAAATGTTGAAATGCAAAATTTTGAAATTTTCATTAAAAAATTCAGATAAAAAAACCTAAATCTTTTTGGGAAAATTTTCATAGAAGATGAACAGTTTCTGTCCACTTAGTTTTGGGAGTGTCAGCATCCAGATAGTGCTCTCTACTGCCTAAAACTTTTGTTTGTTTGGTAAAATATCCAAATCAGCCACAAGCATCTAATATTCTCATCTTTCTGCATTTAGAGGTACCCACTGAAAGTTTGTTAAGCCATTGTCTTAATTTTGTTTTTCACCTCTCAAATTCTTCCATTTACCCCATTTTCTTGGTCTACTATTTCTTTTGGTGTTAAAATAACTCCTCTACGGTTGATGAAAGGATGAAATGTTACTTAAGAATTAATGTTCATGAATGGGCAGATGAACTTTGTAGCAGGAATGAAATAATTTACATAGTTGAAGACTTTTTAAATTCCTAGCAAATTTCAGTGGATTTTAAATTCCCCATATTTCAAAAATTAATGCAGTGTATAGAGATGAGCTTAATTTATTCAGAAAAAAATATAATTTATTTCAAACAGCTCTTTAGGGAAGGAAGATACATTGCTACAGGACATAATTAACATTTATAATTCAACATAATTTCAGTTTTTATTCTTGTATATACTTCTGCGTTGGTTCTTTTAGTAATTTGTCTTGTTGTTCTTTCAAGCCTCATACAGTTATTTGTCGTCTCCTTTTATGTTTGTATACAGCCAGTCCTAAGTCACAGATTAATTGAAACTCTTAGGACCTGATTCACTAACACTTTACTCCAGTTTTATGGCCTTGTATCTCTGTTACACTCAGTTTGAGTAGACAGGACTCCACATAACAACACCTTACACATTACCTCCGATTTTGAGTTTTATTATTTTTGATATGAATGTTACCAGTTTGATTTTTGTTCTGGTAGTCTTTGAATATCTTTTGAGTGTCATTATTATTTGTTTACAGGATGGTTTCACACCTTTGGCAGTAGCCTTGCAACAAGGCCATGACCAGGTGGTTTCACTGTTGCTTGAAAATGATACAAAGGGAAAAGTCCGTCTTCCTGCTCTCCACATTGCTGCCCGCAAGGATAACACAAAGGCTGCTGCTCTGTTGCTGCAGAATGACCATAATGCAGATGTGGAGTCAAAGGTTAGTTGTAAAAAGAAATAGGCTGAGACAGGCCCAAAGCTATGTACTAACTAAATGGATTATACCAGGCGAAGAGTTCCTTTAAGAAAGTGTTTGCTTCAAGGAATTACATTTGTCCCCCCTCTATTTCACATTATAAGTAATACAGTTTGTATTTTTTTCTCCTCTGTTTAAAATCAGGGTTAATATCGTGAGTAGAGATCATGTAAATAGAAAAAAAAAAAAAAACCAAGGAAAATACTATTCAAATGATTGGTTGCATTTGAAATGAAGGCTAGTATCAGTAGTGTGCAGTAGAGAACATGTAATTAATAAAATAGTCATATGATTAAAATTGTGTGTAATCCTATTACTTTAAAACCTCTTAGAGAAGTGTAACAATTAACATTTAAAATAGATGATTATTCAGTTTCCATCTGGTCTAGCTTCCTTTCTGTGCCAATTGTGCTTTCACCATAGCTTCCCTGCCAGACAGCTATCATGAAGCTTTTCGCATCCATGTCACCAGTGGTCAACTAACCGTTCATTTTTCCCCTCTTTGCTTCCCAATGTGTTAACCTAGATGCTGGTGAATAGAACAACGGAGGTATATATAAATATATATATGCATCATCACTCTTTCATAACTTAGTGCTGCTGCATCATTTCTTTCTCCTCCGCTCTGCATTGCCTTTATAGGATAGATACCTGCTTTAGACTAAACAAAGTAGCATGTTCTAGAGAAGACTGTAGTTTAGTTACCAGGGCTTTCTGCAGCTAAAACTAGGGTTCTAAAAATAGGAGTAAGCATTCTTTGGAACTAATTACCATAATAAAAGAGTCATATTGCGTAAAATGAAGGTTTCTGAAGTTCTAATACTGTAGATGTTTATCATCTGTGTGAAGAGCTGCAGACAACCCTGTCACATTTTGCATCCAGGACTGATTCCTTAGGCTTCTGCATGACACTTACCCTTGATGGTGTCAGCAAATAAAATGATCTTAGGCCTAGTCTACACTTACCGGCTGGTCCGGAGGCACGCCATCGATGTTCTGGGATCGATTTATCGCGTCTGGTTAAGACGCGATAAATCGATCCCGGATCGATCCCGGAAGTGCTCACAATCGACGCCGGTACTCCAGCTCGCCGAGAGGAGTATGCGGCGTCGACGGGGGGAGACTTCCGGCCGCGTCTGGACCGCGGTAAGTCCGGACTAAGGTACTTCGAATTCAGCTACGTTATTAACGTAGCTGAATTTGCGTACCTTAGTCCGAAGTCCGGACTAAGTGTAGACCAGCCCTTAGAGTGGTTCTAAATCTGCAAAACTCTCAAGGTCAGGCAGTGAAAGCTAGCATGGCTAAAAGGCTTGCTAACAGTTTAGAAATGCATCTAGTTCCCATAAGATTTCATACTTTGGGAGACTGATTGAATTGCTGCATGTTTTAGCATTTTTTTAAAAGGAAGTAAAGTTACATAAATATGTTAAAAAAAAAAAAAAAGTTGCTGAAGTGATGTTATCGACTAGGCATTTTCTAATTAGGCTGACAATTTGTGGTGTCTTAACATAACCCAGTGTGATTGCCCACAGTGGGAGAGTGATCTTTATAGTACTAACCCTTGGAAAAAAAAAAGCCACATTAATCATTTAAAATGGTCTTTGATGTTGTATTAATTAGCATTTCCTTTGAATTTATAAAATCTAGTTAGCAAGTATCATGAAGTGACTTGCTTCTGAACTTCTGCAAAGAATCACTAAGAAAAATTTTACTTGCAAGGCTAAAATAATATAGATAACAAGTAGATATTTCTGGTTAGAAATTAATTTCTCCTCTTAAAAGAAGGATAATTTTTTTTAATTCAAATGTCTTCTAATGTTTATCTGGAATAACTAAAAGTCTTATCCTAGTCCTGTTCTTGTAGAATAATTGTGTTATTTTTTTCCCTCTTTTGCTTAGTAATACGATTTCATGTAACCTACCAGTGAGTGAATACTAGGACAGAATGGAATATTAACTTGCATATTCTGCTTGCTAGTTTTTGTCAGTCTTGTCACACAAATATTGCAGGGACAAGAAGACATTAAAAATATTATTACATTTCTTTTTTTCCCCCAGAGTGGTTTTACTCCGCTCCACATAGCGGCTCACTATGGAAATATTAATGTCGCTACATTGCTATTAAATCGGAGTGCTGCTGTGGACTTCACTGCAAGGGTAAGAGTAAATCTCACAGCTATGTTCAATTTGCATAAGAAACTTTTTGAAACATTCCCATTCATAGATAGGGACACATGCATTATTCGTACCATGGCTGTAGACTCTGTCGACCAACTGTTTTGATATAATTGTAAGTCTCAGTATTGTCATAGGAAAGATAGGAAGTATGGCAAAAAACCACCCTGGCTTAACCAGAAGATCTTCAATGATCTGAAACTCAAAAAAGAGTTATACAAAAAGTGGAAACTAGGTCAAATGATGACCTATAAATAAACAACACAGGAATGTAGGGACAAAATTAGAAAGACCAAGATACAAACAAGATAAAACTAGCTAAGGACATCAAGGCTAACAAGAAAACATTTTATAAATACATTAGAAGCAAGAGGAAGACGAAGCACAGTGTATGTCCATTACAAAATGCGGATGGAAATAACAGAAAACGCAGCAATGGCCAAAGTGTTAAATGCCTTTGTTGTTTCAGTTTTCACCAAAAAAGCAGTGATTGGATAACTAGCATAGTGAACATCAATGTAAATGGGATAGCATCTGAGGCTAAAGCCAGGAAAGAACAAGTTAAGAATTACTTAGACAAGTTAAATGTCTTGAAGTCAGCAGAGTCTGACTTAAGGAACTGACTGAAGATATGTCTAAGCCATTAGCGATTATCTTGACAATTTGGGGAGGATGGGAGGGATCCTAGAGGACTGGGAAAGGGCAAATATATAGTACCTATCTCTAAAAGGGGGAATGGTGACCACCTAGGGAATCATAGACTAGTCAGCTTAACTTTGGTACCCGGTAAGATAATGGAGCAAATAATCAAACAATCAATTTGTAAGCACGTAGAAGATACTAAGGTGATAAGGTGACAAATCATGTCAAACCAGCCTACTATTTTCCTTTGACAGGGTAACAAGCATTGTGAATGGGGAGCATTAGTCAATGTGATATATCTTGACTTTAGTAAGGCTTTTGTTACTGTCTCACATAACCTTGTCATAAACAAACTAGGGAAATATAGCTTAGATGAACCTACTATAAGGTGGATGCTCAACTGGTTCGAAAACCATACTCTGAGAGTAATTAATTATCAATGTTTCACAGTCAAGCTGGAAGGGCATATTGAGTGGGATCCCGTAGAGACCTCTCCTGAGTCCAGTACTATTCAATATCTTCATAAATTATTTGGATAACGGTGTAGAAAATAAACTTTTAAAGTGTGAGGATGATATCAACCTGGGAGTGCTTTGGAGGACTGGATTAAAATTCAAAATGTTCTTGACAAAATTGAGAATTGGTATCAATTAAATAGAATGAAATCTAATCAGGACAAATGCAAAGTACTACACTTAGGAATTGCTCAAATACAAAATGGGAAATGACTGCCTAGGAAGTAGTACTGCAGAAAAGGATCTGGGGGTTATAGTGGATCACAAACGAAATATGAGTCAACAGTGTAATACTGTTGCAAAAAAAGCAAACCTCATTCTAGGATGTATTAGCAAGAGTGTTTTAAGCAAGACACAAGAAATAATTCTTCCACTCTACTCAGTACTGATAAGGCCTCAATTGGAGTACTGCATCCAGTTCTGGTGGCCGTTAGGCTGCCCCTATTGAAAATGGCTGCCATCTCCAGTTGTTTCTAATGAACTTGAAACTAATGAACTAGACACAGAGGAATATGAGCGAGATTGACTCCGAGAAATGTAGGTGGGTCAAGAAAATGTAGCAAGGAAGGGAGGGAGAATACAGGGGCAATAGAATGTGAATGGCAAGCAGGGACACAAAGGAATGTGTGTGGGAAGGGAATGAGACTGCAGGAACAGTATAATATGGAGGTTAAGGAGGGAGAATGTAATGGGCAGGAGACTTAAGCATAAGGGACAAAAAATGCGGAGGAAGCAGGAAATTGGGAGAATGATAGTGGGTGAGGAGGCATGTGCAGGAGAGTTTTTAATTTTTATTTTTTTATTTTAGTCTTCTGTCATTTACATCAGGATGATTTACTCTTTACAACCAAAAATACTGTATTACCACTTTGAATGTGTGCACCGTGGGGCATAGAGTAGTAGGTAAAAAGTGTAATATTGTTCTGAGTAGAAATTTCCTTTTAGTTTGATAGGCTGTAAATCTGAAACACATCAATTACCATATTATTAAGTAACAGATTTTTTTTTTTTTTTGGCAAAAGATTTATTTTATTTTTCATTGGTTTACATTATTTATTATAATCGTGTTTATTTAAAAATAGTTATTTTCTGGCCTAAAGGACTTAACAGAAAGTCAAAAACTGAACACTGAACACTTTAAGATTCTTGGCTTGTACCGCCCTATGTTGCTTGCACATATCTCCCATCATTATCATTAGAAGTTTTTGGGGAGAGTGACAAGACATGAATGGAGGGTTTGAATAGAGTACAGTACTTTCTAATTATGATTTGAGACATCCTTTGATCCATAAGCTATTAGTAGGTATTGAGGTGAAAAGGGTTCACTCAGGTTCTGTTGTTGGCTACAGTGTGTTCACTGCAGTATTGTTCAACATTTTACTACATAATTTAAGTTCAATAAGCTGAATGACACTATCTTAGGGCCTGATCCAATGCCTCTTGAAATCAGTGGATGAACTCCCAAGGGGTACTGAGTCAAGCTCATAGTGCAATATTAAATGTGAAAGGTCAACTCTAACACAGGTCATGAATGAACTCAGTAGTCTCTGGCACAACCTAATGACTGTTTTCCACATCACTAGAACATTCCATCATTAACAGTAATTTACAATATCGGCTTAGGAGAGGCCCAAGATTGGAAAACAGGATGTTCACAGGCTAAGATTAAGATGTGTTTGCAAAGGTTTCTTGGAAGCCTGCAAGCTGCTAACCATTTTATCCATGTCTTTCACTAGTAATATTGGTCTCTTATTTTCATGACCACTAAATTTACTAAAATTAACTGCAGTATTAGGAAATTTAAAGCTTTCATGAAGCTGAGTCTCAAATATTTGACAAGTGCTAATTAAAGGGGCAAGGGAAGGAGGGGCCTGAGGTCAACCCTGTCCTACTTCAGAAACCAGGGGAGGGATTAGTGTTACTAACCAGTCTCATACAAGGCCTAATATATTAAAATAATCCTAGATCTTATGCCTCAGCAACTCAGTTTTGGATTAGGGACACTGATCAAGGAGCAGATCAAAAGCAGTAAGAAAAAACCCCTCAGTCTTCTGAAGTTCCATGTTCTCCCCCCCATCAGCTGTTGTCATGAGCACAAAAGCAAGCACACTATTCAATTAACTGAAGAAGTGCTGACACACGGATGTCTGCCTGGAAGAACAGTCGGGCTGACTGGGTGACTCAGAGGCCTGAACTGCTTCTTGTGCTTATGAAGCTGGGCAGGAGCATCAGCAGGACACATCTCTAATCACTTTTTTGTGGTTGGTGTCTGGCTGTAAAATCTAGAAAACTTGGCTGTGACAGAAGCAATCCTAGAGTAAATAACAGTGTAGAGTTGAGTTTGCTTTTTTGTACTTTTCATACTGTGGGTAGTGAAAATGCTTTACAGAGAGATGAGGTAGGTACTGGTACAGCAGTGAATTTATAGACAAATGAAGCAACCGTTACATGCGAAGAATACTTTACAGACCTGAGCACTAGGCAATAGTAGCCCTAGCTTGATACTCTGCCTACTACGCGGCCAGACTTCAAGGGGTGACAAAAATGACTTGTACGCACTAGTTGCCCCACTGTTACCTGGGCAATGGGCACCTTTTATTGTTATTTTTATTCAAATAGCACCCATAATATTCTGGGTGCCACACATACAGGAATAAAAGACCCAATCTTGAAGATCTTACAGTCTAAGACAAGCAACATACTAAGGGTGTGGGAGAGGGGTGCAATCAAAATACATGCAAGCTTTTTTATATATCATATGGAGATTTTCAAAGGCAGAAAGAGCAGTTAGATGCCCAATGAGAAGTGGGTGCCTAGATACCCTTTGTGCCTTTGAAAATCTGCCATTTTATATACTTCCTTTTTAAAATACATATGCATCAGTTATACTTGGCTGCCCTTCACCCGAGCCATAATTAGTAGTATCTTGTAGGCATTATGGAAGCAGAGAGTTTTGAAGAGGTATTTGGAGGACAGAAGGGGGTCAATTATGAATCAATTCTCAGAGGTCATTTATGGACAGGGGGCAGTGTGACAGAAGGTGCAGAGACAGATGTGGGAGAAATGGCTAAATGGGCAGTCAAGGGTAGCTAATATATTTTGTGGCAAGGAAGTGGGAAAAGACTGGACAAAGAAGGGTGGGGGAGAGCTATGAAGGGTCTGGAGGGTGAGGGCAAGAAGCTTGAATCTGAGGTGGTATAAAAGGGAGTGGAGGTCTTTAGGAAGGGGGAGGACATGGCTAGAATAATGGGCAAGAAAGAGGATTTTAGCAGTGGTGTGTTTAATGGGTTGAAGGAAGGCAACGTGCGTGTTAGGGAGGCCAGAGAAGAGAAAGTTGCAAAAATGATGATCGGAGAAAAGGGCCTGACAAGAATTTTTGTTGTGTGCATAGAAGGCTAACACCTCTGTGCCTATAGCAGTGTTGCTATACTGTCAGTAGCAGTGTCCCTTGTGAAGCAAGGCAGCAGCTGCTGTCCTCACCCCTTGCCAGCCAACACCTTCCTGCCCCTCAGCTATGCTTCCCACTTTTCTCTGCACTTAAGAAGAATAGGCATAGATCCAGGGCCTCTTATAGGTGTTATAATCCCTGCAGATCTGGGCACCTGTTGGCTCTGAGTGGGCCCTTGAAATTGAGAATTGGACCCGAATCTCCTTCAGTTCCAGACTCTTTAAATCTGATGGTTGATAAGGTGTGACTTTGGACCCTGGACTCCAGCAACTCCCTTATATCTATGTGTTGCCTCAGTCCTGACTGGGGCTCAGGGAGATGGAATTCCATCGGCCACTCTGGGCCAATGGGAGATTTTCTCCAGTACTTTCCAGTACAGTCAGTCCCATATCTCATCTGATTCCTTCTGCCCCTGTTGCAGAGGCTCAGATCTGGGGGTCTCCATACATAGTCTCAATTTAAACTGAGATAATACCAGGGGCTCATTTTGGCAATTCTCAGATCTATGCCAATCTGAGATTAGAAGGGCCCATTCTAGATCTTTTGGCATCTCAGATACAAACTCCTTGGATCACTCTGGGGAGGTATAGTCTTAAGATCTTCAGTAATATCACCAGAAGCTTCTAAGCCTTATGGACATCATGCTCTTTGGCCCATGAAACAACAGCCATCATATGTCCATCCATCTAAGGGCCATTACAAATAAGATATTTGCACACAAATGCACTGTACTTCACTATTGAGTCCACATCTCCTCAGCCTGCTTCCCTTCAGTGTTTAACTGAAAAGATAATCTAGTGCTGTCTAAAGAAGAGGAAGAGAACATAGAATATCTTTGAGGGACTCAGAAGTCATCCTCCTTCTTTCTCTTAGCTAGTTAAACATGTGATAGTAATCTCTAGTTCTCTTCCTGTTGATTGTAAACAATTCCCAAGGCCCATTATCTCATTTGGCAGTGGTCTTTGATGTTCCAAATTTGGTAGTGAAACAGAAGTAAAGAATTTGAAGAACCAGCAAAAGATCTATGGTTCATGTCTGCTTCAGTCCTTCTGTGTGGCTAAGAGAAATGATTATCTTTGTCAAATGCTACATCAGTACAGATTCATTTTTTTTTTTTCAGAAGCCTATTCATCAGCCACTCTGGACCTTTGAATTGCCTGTTTTCAAACACCAATGTCCAGCTAGAGTTTTTATAGCTGATGTATGCTTCTCAGCCTCCTAAGCCATCTATCTGATGATTAATATGGTGAAATGAAATATATCAAGATGGAGGGCTGGGATGTCTCCAGGCATTCCCGTCAAGTGTATCCTACAGCATGCTGGATACCATGACCAAATGTGTGGTAAAACACATTCTCCACTGCTGCTGATGGTTTTGGAGCTCTGGCCCATCACAAAGGGTTCATGCCAGGTGTTTGACCTGCTTTTGAATGAAACTGGACTTTTTAAGCCTGAGGACAGATGGGATTCTCGAGAGAGTCAAGGAGACCACATAACTGCACCATTCTCTTACCTCCTTTAGTCTTTCTTCAGGAAATTTCCTTCAGATAACTGCCTACTCACATTAGGGCAGTCCTTGAGACATCAGGCACCTCAGAAAGGCCTCTCTGGACATCCACAATAAGTGAAACTTCACAGGTGTTGCGAACAATGAGAAAGACCAGTTTCTCTCAATTCTGGCTCCACCTGCAGCATCCAATACCAGGCAACTGTTTTGCTTGACAGTTTGAGAGCCCCGCACCATACTGGATGTAGAATGGAAGGACTATTCCATTCAGTTCCTCTCCATGCCTCCTCCTTTTGCTCCTTTCCCATCCTTTTCAGGGAGAGCTGGGTTTTTATTCCCAGTGCTTCCTAGTCTTAAAGACACAAGGAGATTTCCATGCCGTATTAGACTAAAGAAAGCTAATATTAACTCTTTAGGGCAGGGACTGTGCGCCTTCTTTTATGTTTGTAGAGCACATAGCCCACCTAGATTAAAACTTTATATGGTGATACGGAGAGTCATTATCTGTCATGCCGCCATTGGAGACCTGGTGATAGTGGTGCTCCAACTAAGAGATCAAGCAGTTCATGTTTTCCCGGGTTTCCTGTCTCATCGTGGCTTCCAGTCCATGTTCTTCTTTCCTGGATATAATCTGGCTATTGTTCAGGAGTCTGGGCCTCAGGTTCAACCAGGAAATGTCCACCTTCAACCCGATGCAGAAAATGACTTGATGAGAGGCTTTCATATACCAATAGAAAAGTTCCTGGGCTAGCCCTTTAATAAGAGAGCTTTGCCCAACCTTTTCTGAGTTCCTGCATTCATTATTTATGACTTCATTCATCATCCTGAGGATGAGGCCTTTGCAACCTTGTCCAATTTACAGGATGTAGCTCAGGAGGAGACAGCTTGCTAGCATTGCTAGCTGTGCCTCAACAAATTCTATAAGCTCTCATCTGTTTGGCAATATCCTTTGAGGATATTCAGTGATAACCTGAGTAAAACCTGAAATGTTCTAGACAGTTTTGACTCTTGTGGCCTGTTGAAGCTCAGGGAATCCAGACATCACTGGAGCTTCAAGCCATAGAGCAAATATTGAGAATTTTCCTTTCTTACATAAAAGGCTGAAGGCATCAGAGCCTGCCAAGCCCCAAAATATTACTTAACTGCCAAAGAGAGGAGGCTGGCTTGCTCCCTTCATATATGTAGCCAAGCAGTGGTGGAAGAACAGAATATAAAAACCTGCACAGGGTCCCATTGTGGGCCCTCTCCCTCAAATTTTAATGAGTGTTCCATTTATTTATAGCACCAAACCTGGCAATTCAACTGTTCAGTACTTGATAACAAGTCTCAAAATGTGAACGGCTGTGAAACAGTATAGTGAAACATATAATACTGACATTTTCTCCTCTCCTATTTGAATCACATTTTGCAAGACTTTCATTCTGTAAACTCATGAACTATCTGCTGTAGGTCCATTTTTCTGGCCTGCTCCCAGGATCTCAGCCCTTGAGGGAGACCCCCTACTATCCCCTCCCAGGAGTCCCTGTCTCACCTGCTCCGATCCTTACCTTAGCCCTCCCTGCTGTCTCAAGGCTTCCTTGGAGGAAGGGATTTAGGGTCCTCCCCTCTGTGCCCCACAGTTACTCCTCCTCCCCATCCCCTCCCTCTATGCTCCATATTCAGACCTGCTCTCCTTCCCCTCCTGGAGACAGTTGCCATCGCAGCCTGGAGTGGGCAGGAGTACACAGACCAGGTACCTCTGCCTGAGTGGTGGTGGCACAGGCTCCCTGTCCTGCACTGCAGCTCCCTGCCAGGCTGGACCAAAAGAACAGCTAAGCTTCCCCTTCCCCTGGCTCTAGGCTTCGTGGCAGTCCCTGGCCCTGAGAGGAGCTTCTGTGGATTCCATCACGTGGAGTGGGGCTTGGGGATGCCACAGTGCCTTCACCCATGTGAGAAGTGAACATTTAGGCCTGATTTCTGTCAGTATAGTTTCATCCATGGATCCCAGCTAGAACTTCCAGTGCTCCCTGGACCCCCTAAGTTGCATGGGCCCCTGTGCACCTGCCCCGGTGTAGCCATGACAAGTTAATTTTGGCACTGCTTCATAGTTCATCAGATCTTTCACTTTTTGCCATTTTCTTGGCAGAGAGAAACTATCTTTTAGATAACCTGAATTTCAGTCATCAGAGCAAATATCAGTGGCACTTGAAAACTTTGTTGGTGAATGCAATATTCTGGAAGGGGAGCATCACAGGTTCTCAATCTGTTTGCCTCCAGAATGATACCAGATGTCCTTTGTACAATTATTGAGTGGCAGGCTAGTGACAGATGCATTCATCATGGAGTGGAGTGATGTGTACCTTCTAACTGATTCCTCTGTTTCCTGAACTCACCAGAAAGGTGAAGCGTGTATTCATAGATACAACATAGGCTCTCCGGTTTTGATATTCAAATCTCTTAGTCAGTGCATCAGACCATCATTCTTCTTTTCATCATCTGTGGACTTTGTATGTCAGAAGCAGGGTAAGTCTTCATCCAGTCCCAGAACCATCACTCCTAGCAGCCTGAATCTTAGCACCCTGGTAGGTACACATCTTGAATACTTAGACAAACTGCTGCAGGTTTGCTTGGAGTAAAGGAAGACTTCTACAAGTAGAACACGTGCTAAACTAGAGAGTCTTTGTCATATGGGCCGAATGCAGAGAGAGATATTTTATAACTTCTTCAATTCTTTGTATTCTGGACTGTTTGCTCTCTTAAGAAAATAAGGACTTGCTCTGTTACTATTAACATTCACCTTCCATAGCAGTTTCATTCTTTTACCCAATGTCAATGAATTCATGTGAGTATGAAGAGTTTACTTAGGGGACTCATGTCACCACTCCACCTTTCTGGGTCTTACAAGACTCTTACTTTGAGTCCCTGGGGAATGTTTCCTTTAGAACATCTCCCTTGAAGTGATATTCCTCATAGCTCTTTCATAACCTAGGAGGGTGAGTGAAATACAGCTATGTATAGTCCATCCTTCGTTCCCAGGCTTCCATTAGTATAAAATCATGTTGAGCCATCACCCTAGGTTCTTCCCTGATGTACTCTCTGAAGTAGTCTTGTTTTAATCAGCAAGCCTCAATAAGCCTCCCTGTCTCCTTCCTGAAACATTAGAGTTTAGAGGGGGAAGGCAGGCTGCATAAGCTGGATATAAATAGGGTACACTGAGTGACAAGTCTCCAAGGTTGTTTGTAGCATTTCGGATACAAGTCCATGGGGGAGTCAGTCTCTGTTTAGGGATTGTGTAAATGGATTAAACTCTGTATTCAGTCCTCTTGTGGCCAAGAAGGTGAGTCTATCCCGTTAGGTCTATGGCAGATTTCCTTATGTGATTGAGGAATGAATGTCTCTACCTCTAACTTCTATAAAGCTGCCTCATGGAACTCAAGTTACACCTTCACTCAACACTCTCAATTTAGGAGATAACTGATTCTTTTTTCAAGAGATCAGCCTTCATTTAACTAAGCATTCCTCAACCCTCCACTAAGGACTATAATTGCTCAGCAGTGTTCTGAGAATAGGGAATCTGCAGAGGCAATTCTTGATGACGAAAGAAAAGTTCTTCATCTGAAACTGGAATGTAGTGCATTTGCAGTTTCATACTGTTTCGCTCTCTTTCTCTGCTGTTTCAGTCAGGACTCCAAATAGTGCAAACTATCTAAGGAAAACTGAGGTCCCTTATATGACCTCATAATAAACATTCATATTTTAGTGTTTTTAAGTGAATTATATAGGCAACATGCAATACTGATAACCATACTGCTGAGTAGCAGAATACCATTAACACATTGTGAGGAGCTGGCCGCAAATAAGTGTCAGAAGCATGACAAGAGAACCTGTTATTTTCCTTATTATTTGTTTTTTGTCTTGTATAACTGTCCTTTGCAGTAGCGTACTCCCCTTTTCTTCTATAACATTTTTATTTCATGCATCTTGAGATCAGAGAAAAAATTCTTAAATAGGCCAGGTATTACATAAAACTGAGAAAAAAGCTTAAGAATTCTGGGCTACTTTTGAGGCTTCCTGGGGAAGAGGAAAATATATATCATTTTCTCATTTCAGAAAAATCACAGTCTATCTCACTGCAGTCTGTGCATGCATGTCGGGTGCCATGATTTAGTCCTCTGCAATGACGGTGGTACTGTGGCATCTCAAAATTCTAAACAAAGGAAGATTCCTGGGGTAGTGAATATTGAATTTTCATAGTGGACATTGTACAGTATATATATATGTAGCCATATAGTTGTATAGATAAATAAAATATTTCACTGGCAGAAAAGATATATTGTGCAATGTTATGGCTGAGAACTTAAATACACAGAAGCTAGAAATTTAGTAATACTTCTCATAGGATCTGTAGTGACAAAGAGAAAGGGGATTTCTCCTAGTTCTATAGCAAATTCCTGGCATGACAGTCTGGCAGTCATCAGCTGTTCTTTCATGCATCCCTCCAATGTCAATATTAAACCCTTCTCAGAACCTGCTCTCAATCCGGAAGTAAAAGGAGGGTCTTATTAAAATCAAAACTCATTCTAATATTTTGATAACAAATTGGATTTGAAAAAAAAATTAGGGCTGTCAAGCAATTAAAAAAATTAATTGCAGTTAATCAATAATAGAATACCATTTATTTAAATATTTTTGGATGTTTTCCACATTTTCAAATACATTGATTCTTCTTCGAGTGATTGCTCATATTGATTCCAATTAGATGTGCGCACGCGCCGCGTGCACGGCCATGGGAAAGTTTTTCCCCTAGCTGCATCCATTGGGTCGGCTGTGGAGCCCCTTGGAGTCGCGCCTCCATGGAACTTAATATATGACCCTGCTGACCCGGCGTCCCTTCAGTTCCTTCTTACCGCCCATGATGGTCGTTGGAACTGCAGCGTCTTGCTTAGGAAGTTCTCCACATTTCCCTAGCGTGATTCTCATAGTAGTTGTTCTTGTTCTTTCTTGTAGTTTTTCTTTTTCTTTTTGTTGTAGTTAGTAGCAGTTGGGTTCGGGGGGGTCTCCCTCCGCCCCGACTGCTTTCCCTTGGGAGGGCTCTCATGCCCAAGTCCCCGGGTTTCAAAACCTGCAAATCCTGCTCCCAAGCCCATGCCAATGGGTGACTCCCACGACTCTTGTCTGAAGTGTCTGGGGGAGGCTCACCAAGCCAAAAAGTGCAGGATCTGTGAGGGGATCTGCAAGGGGTTTCGTCCTAGGACCAAGAAGGAGCAGGACTTTTGTCTTAAGCAGCTCCTTATGGAGGCAGCACTTGGACCCCAGCCTCCTTCGGCACAGCAGGACTCGGCACCGAGTTCTTCAGTGTGTAGCACCCCAGCGACAGTGGTAGAACCGGCACTGCAGATGGACTTTGGCCAAGACCTGTGGCACCATCGCTCCCCGGCACCGAAACTGGTGGCTTTGGCCCAGCATCGCTCCTACTCCCCAACACTGAAGCGGCACCAGAAGCAGGGGAAGAGTGACTCTCCTGCGTGGATACCCACCCCCCCTGGAGCGGCCAATCGGGCGCGGTCCAGAGAGGAGTGCCCTGGCGCTAAGACTGTGGATACGGCACCGACAACTTCGGCCCCACAAGGGGAACCGTTGAGTCCAGTGCTGTTGGACTCCCCAACCCACAGCATTGTGGAAGTGCAGATGCCATCCACTCTGGACACTTTTGCGTCTGCAAGGGACCTCATCACCAGGACAGCACTGGGGTCTTCTCTGCTCCACGCCAAGCCTCTAGTGCCTCAGCATGTGGCACCATCTTGAGGCAAGCCCGCATTGATCCGACCGTCTGCACCATTGGCATAGTCGGTTGAACCTCGGCACATTCAAGGTCCCAGCATCAGTCCCCATTGTGGCACCGGTCCCACTTGCGGCACCGCTCCCAATCGTGTCATCACTCTTGGTCACGGCGCTGCTCTGTACAACAGTCGCCTTCACAGAGCAGGCCCAGAACTCGGTACCAGTCACAACGCCATTCACCATCTCAGCACAGCTCCAGGTGGCGGTACCGCTCTAGATCCCGGCACCACGCCGTGTCGTGGCACCACTCCCCAGCTTCACGACAATGCTCTCCAGTTTCTCGGCGCTGCTCGCCAGAGCAGGTCTGCACGGCACCACCCGGGCCCTCACAGTCCCGATCCTATTCCTCAGGCTCAGAAACGGGGTCTCAGTATTCGGAGCAGAACTGGGGCTGTTCAGACCCTGGAAACCCTGATATGGGGGAAGGGCCATAGCAGGCGCGCCCACCAGGACCTTCTGTGCAGGGTCATGCGCAACATGGGCCTGCAGGCCGAGGAGGTGGTGGAATCGGAGGACCCGATGCTAGACATTTTGGCCCCGGAAGATCCGTCGAGGGTAGCCCTGCCCCTCATCAAGACCATTCAAGCCAATGCCAAAACCATCTGGCAGACACCGGCCTCCATTCCCCATACAGTCAAAGGGGTTGAACGCAACTACTTCATGCCCTCGAAGGAGTACGACTATCTCTTCACACACCTGCAACCCTGCTCGCTGGTGGTTGCGGCTGTGAATGAGAAAGAGAGGCAGGCCCAGCGCCCAAGTCAAAAGAAGCCAAGCGGCTGGACTTGTTTGTCCACAAGGTGTACTCCCCGGGGGGGCTCCAGCTCAGGATTGCTAACCAACAAGCACTCCTGAGCCGTTATAACTTCAACTCCTGGAACTCAATGCTCAAGTTCAAGGAGCTTGTGCCACCTGAGTCCAGGGAGGAGTTCGGGGCCTTTGTTGATGAGGGCAAGACGGTGGCATGGACCTCATTCCAGGTCTCACTGGATGCTGCAGACTCAGCAGCATGTACCCTGTCCTTGGGCATTGCCATGAGGTGCACCTCATGTTTACATGCCTCAGGCCTACCACCTGCGGTTCAGCAGACGCTGCAGGACCTGCCCTTTGACGGGGAGGGCTTGTTCGCGGAACAGACAGACTCTCGGCTGCATAGCCTTAAGTACTCGAGGGTGACTATGAAGTCTCTGGGTATGCATTCCCCAGCAACCCAGCGGAAGCACTTCAAGCTCCAGCAGCCGCAACAACACTCCTACCTTCCTCGGCCGAGGCAGGACTTCTACAGGCAGAGGGGACGGAATGGCAGAAGGAAGCTTTCTAACCCCCCATCGGGACAAGGCCAGGGCCTGACCAAACCATCGTCGGGCTCCAAACAGGCCTTTTGAAGGGATGCCTGAGGACAGCGTACTGGACTCAACCCCGGATCCTTCCCCGCCTTTTTTGAATCATTTATCCCACTTCCATCATGTGTGGTCCCAAATAACCTCAGACTGCTGAGTCCTTCGCACAGTGGAAATGGGATGCTCTCTCCAATTCCGCTCCTACCACCTTCCCACCCCCCTTCCCCATCCCTCTTCAGGGACCCCTCTCACAAGCAAGTCCTTATTCAGGAGGTTCAGGGGCTCCTTGCCATGGGAGCGGTAGAGGAGGTTCCACAGAAGGCAAGGGGTTCTATTCCCGTTATTTCCTAATCCCCAAGGCTAAAGGGGGCCTCAGCCCATTCTGGAGCTGCGTGGGCTCAACAACTTCATGGTAAAGCTGAAATTCCGCATTGTCTCCTTAGGCACTATTATCCCCTCTCTGGATCCTGGAGGTTGGTATGTCGCCCTTGACATGAAGGACACGTATTTCCACATAGCAATTCATCTGGCACACAGGCGCTTCCTGAGCTTCATGATCAACCATGAACACTACCAGTTTATGGCCCTTCCCTTCGGCCTTTCAACAGTCCCCCGGGTGTTCATCAAGTGCATGTCAGTCATGGCTGCTTTCCTCCATCAACGGCAGGTGAAAGTATATCCCTACCTCAACGACTGGCTACTTTGGGACTGCACCAAAGAGCAAGTGTAGTCCCAACTCCACCTGGTGAGGTGTACGTTCGAATGGCTGGGTCTCCTCCTCAATGTAGAGAAGTCGACCCTAGAACTGACCCAAAGGATAGAATTGTTCAACCAATCGCTAAGAAAAACAAGTTTGTTTACATTTACAGGAGATAATGCTGCCCGCTTCTTATTTACAATGTCACCTTAAAGTGAGGACAGGCATTTGCATGGCACTTTTGTAGATGGCATTGCAAGATATTTACATGCCAGATATGCTAAATTTTCATATGCCTATTCAGGCTTTGGCCACCATTCCAGAGGACATGCTTCCATGCTGATGACGCTCATTAAAAATAATAATGCGTTAATTAAATTTGTGACTAAACTCCTTGGGAGAGAATTGTAGGTCTCCTGCTCTCCATTTTACCCATATATTTCATATTACAGCAGTCTCCAATGATGATCTAGCACGTTATTCATTTTAAGAACACTTTCACTGCAGATTTGAAAAAATGCATAGAAGGTACCAATGTGAGATTTCTAAAGATAGCTACAGCACTCGACCCAAGGTTTAAGAATCTGAAGTGCCTTCCAAAATCTGAGAGGGACGAGGTGTGGAACATGCTTTCAGAAGATTTAAAGGAGCAACACTCCAATGCGGAAACTACAGAACCCAAACCACCAAAAAGAAAATCTATCTTCTGCTGGTGGCATCTGACTCAGATGATGAAAATGAACATACATCGGTCCGCTCTGCTATGGATCATTATCGAGCAAAACCCATCATCAGCATGGATGCAATGTCTTCTGGAATGGTGGTCAAAGCATGAAGGAACATATGAATCTTTACCACATCTGGCATGTAAATATCTTGCGATGCCGGCTACAGCAACGCCTTGCGAATGCCTGTTCTCATTTTCAGGTGACATTGTAAACAAGAAGTGGGCAGCATTATCTCCCACAAATGTAAACAAACTTGTTTGTCTGAGCAATTGGTAGGACTGATTGGACTTGTAGGGTCTAAGGTTTTACATTGTTTTGTTTTTGAGTGCAGTTATGTAACAAAAAAATACTATAATTGTAATCAAAAATACTATAAAGTGATCACTGTACATTTTCTATTCTGTGTTGTAATTGAAATCAATATGTTTGAAAATGTGGAAAACATGCAAAACTAGTTAAATAAATCGTATTCTATTATTGTTTAACAGTGCGATTAAAACTACGATTAATTGTGATCAATTTTTTTAATTGCTATAATTTTTTTTTAATTAATCGCATGAGTTAGCTGCGATTAATTGACAGCCCTAAAAAAAATTAAAACCACTGACGTGGAGGCATTTGTTACAGGCCATTTAAAAACCCCATTGGGGGCCACAAAGCTGACCTAATGCTAGTTTGTAAAATCTTTTTTTGAGGTACATACATTGTGGTGATGAGGCAGTGATCTGGTTGAAGAGGCTTTATACTCCCTCCACCAGGGCCTGCTCCAGGGTTTTTGTCGCCCCAAACAGCAAAAAGGAAAAAAAAAAAAAGCCGCGGTCGCAATCTGCGGCACTTCGGCGGGAGCTCTACCGCCGCCTCTTCGGCGGCAATTCGGTGGCTGGTCCTTCGCTCCGAGAGGGCCTGAGGGACCCGCCTCCGAATTGCCGCCGAAGAGCCGGACGTGCCGCCCCAAGCACCTGCTTGCTGGGCTGGTCCCTGGAGCCGGCCCTGCCCTCCACATATATATTTTGGGCAGTAATCACTGTATATGTGTTTGGAACCAGCCAATCAAATAAAGTCATTTTATAAACTGATTTATACCATGTAAATTGACTGTATATGACCAGACTGTGATCAACCCTTGCATGAGAGTGTGGGAGAAGGGGAAGCACAGGAACTGATTACAACAGTAGTTTCTGTGCTCAGTCCTTGCTCTGGGGAGCAAATCACCCTGAAGGGGGCAAAGAGGACATGAAGCCATGGCCCTGCCCCTCCAACACCAGCCCATAGAGCATGGCAAGCATGACAGAGAGAGCAATCTGTGCCATCCAAATGGATAGTGCAGTGCCCACACTCACCAAGCAGCCCCAGGAGAGATTGAGCCTCAGCACAATCACTTTCAATCCTTGTGATCCTGATGGGGCAGGGCAGCCCCACACTGCCCCCTACACAGGTCTGTGTTTGAAACAATCTAGCCCACCAGCATTGTAGCAATCTGCTTCTTGTTAGAAAGCTACATATAAATCTTTGGTGTGGTAGAAAGAAGATGTGTAAATATTTACCTCCCGTCCGAGCAGCATCCATTTCTCCATATATTTTCAAAGCCATGGGTTCTGTTTGGGCGGGCTGGTGAGAGGATTTTACAGGATGCAGATGATACCAGAAACCAGAAGGAATATTTTACTTTTGAAATATATTGAAATAAAACTAACTAAATTTGCTTTCTGGTGTTTTTAAATTGGCTCCTCATTTGCTGACTGACTTTGTCATTCATGTTATTCATTTGAAACAATAAAGGGTAACCTTAGACTTCTGGCTTGAGCTTTTAAAGAATGGTGGAATGTGTCAACAGGGACCTGATCTCCTTTCAAACAGGAATATTTCTGCTAACAATTTTGGGATTTATATTCAGATAGTTGATGGGCACAGAATACTTAAATGTTTAGGCTATTTTCTATATCAATGCCTATAATTCAAAATTCTGGGTACCCATCTGAATAATATAGAAAGGGGCAGCTGGGTGATCTTAGTCCCCTCTTCTGAACATACAAAAATGTGGGAGCACCAAATGCAGTTAAAATGCGGTGCATTTAAAGGTGATTGTAGGAAATTCTCTTCCACACAGTACATGAACAACCTTTGGAACTCACAGCGACAATATATTACTGAAGTATTATATTTTTATTTATGTATTATATTTTTTATAAAAATGGGCCTGTTTACTCTTTGGAAAAGAAGACTGAAGGGGAACCTGATAACAATCTTAAAATATATAAAGGGCTGTTATAAAGAGGTGATCAATTGCTCTCCGTGTCCAAAGGACAAGAAGTAATTGACTTAATCTGCTGCAAGGAAGATTTAGGTTAGATATTAGGAAAAACTTTCAAATTATAAGGATAATTAAGCAGTGGAATAGGTTACCAAGGTAGGTTGTGGAATCCCCATCATTGGAAATTTTTACGAATAGGTTGATCAAACACTTGTCATGGGTGGGTCTAGATTGATTTGGTCCTGTGTCAGTGCAAGGGGCTGAACTATATGACTTATTGAGGTCTCTTCCAGCCCTACGTTTCTCTGATTCTATTACTGGTGTCACCCACAATATGCTACGTGTTGTACAAACACAAAAGAAAGTATGGCCCAATCCCCAAAAGGCTTGCAGTCTGAAACAAATAAGGGATAATTGTAAGGGGTATAAATGGGAATCCACAATTGGTTTAAATAGAAGAAAAATTATTAGGATGTAATATCTTACTTCAAGTTATAGAGCAGTGACTAACTGCATGCCTATAGAAAGTACTTCAAGTCGTGAGCTAATGCGGTCACCAAAGGAAAGGCTGTTAAGGGAAATAAGAAGGGGCGTGTATATGTTATATGCTTTTATAGCTGTTTAGCTTATTGTGATATGGTTTTCTGATTGTGATATGTGTATGTTACATCCTGTAAAATATTCTTATAAGACATGGTGACATACTGAGAGCTAGGAATTGCCATAATGAATCAGACCTGTTATTCATATAATCCCAGTATCCTACCTCTGACAATACTTGCTTCAGAGGAAGGTGCAAGGCACCCTGCAGTAGGCACTTTAGAGCAGAGCTGTACCATTTTAGGACATTTTAAAAGGAGTTTTAGATTTTGTACTGAAGCAAATGTCTTCAGTAGTTCCCTGATTTATTATTTTATCTGAAAAACAAAGAGAGAAAGTTATAGAAGATCAAACAAATAAAAATACACTAATAAGATAGCAGCTGATGTGAGTTGACTAAGGAATTCAAAACATTTCGTTTGGTGTCTGTACTGTTTGCTGATACCAGAGTTTTAGCATTAATAAACTACACCAAAGCTGCACATGTTCTGAGGCTTTATTTTTATCTCGAGATTCTCGTGTCAAGTACAAACAACTCAGGTTTAACTTGCCTAATTATGTATTGTCACTAGAAACCGTAACTGAAAATGTTGCTTGAGCTTTATTCTCTCATCAGTTCATGTTCATAACTGTCATGAATGTATTTTTACTGATGGGAGAAGAGGCCACTAGTATGACACAGCTGGACAGGATTTATTCACTACTGGCCCAGTCCTTCACTGAAGTCAATTGGAGACATTCCATTGACTTCAATGAGCATTGGGTCAGGTCCTAAATTGTTCCTGAAATAGACTGTATTTAAATAACACATTATCCTAAACTATTCAGGAAACAGGACTGAGGCTACTGACAGCAGAGCCTGGAATCCATCTACTCCCCCACAAATAAACAATTCAGATAGCAGAATGGCACTTTTACATTCTAAATGGAAAGATTATATAGCTGCTTTAAATTTTTCCCCAAGGTGAAATCACTGACTCTTCGTCCATCTAATTTTTTTAACTTTACCTCCCATCATATCCTCTACACCTGCCTTCTAGCTAAAGAAAGCTAAATATAGCTCCCTACTCTGCATTCATTAATCCAGTTTATGAACTGGCTGAATAGGTCACTAGAGAATGACTCTCAAAGGGGATATGCACACGCTGTCTCTGCAGTTGTACCAGCCCAGGAAAGAGGAACTGAACTTTGATCATTCACAAGCTAGTGCGTTTCACTAGACCACTTAGTTTCCTTAAGTTTTGCTCACCTCACTATCTTGAGTGCAGCTGTGCAACATCATCTTTTTAAAATCGACTATGCTGTTGGTCAGGAATTTGAGTCATTTGACCTAGATGCATTTTTGACCAATAGCATGGTCTTTTTCTATTATTGCAAACAAATGGTATATATGCATAAATATTTCAGAGTGAAAGTAACCTGTGTTATGTCACAGCTCTCATATATGCATTTTATATCTGATCCTGCCCCATTTGAGTCAATAGGAGTTTGGCAAAGATGGTGCAAGATTGGACTCACTGTAACTATATGGTTTATAACAAATATCTTTTAGTGTACTATTGATTTAATATCTGAGACATCCTTATCTTGGGGGCTGTATTCTGCCCTGACAGGTTAATTGACTTGATGCTCTAATGATCTATAATACTGTACAACATGTATAGAACAGCTATGTTTTTGTCTGCTTGCGAAAATGTAATATAGCTGTGTGATAATGTTAATATGATCTTTCTGGTACAAAGTAGCCAAGGTATAGGTTAACAGTGAAGCATTATGTAAGTCAAAGGCATAGCATGCTGATGTAGGTGCTCAACATATTAATCAAGTACAAGTTAGCTTGCCACATTCTGTAAATATTGTTTTTTGTGCTGGTGTTCTAGTCATTCCACTCACCTGCTATTTTGAGAAAACACATACTGAACAGTCTCTTGGCTGGGTTGTGCAAATCTATCATACTGTAGCTATTCAATGCATTGAGTGCATCTCTGATGCATAAAGCCATAGGACAGATGCTCTCAGTACAACTTAACTGTTCTTGCTCAGTCATCAGGAAGTTGGTTTTATACAGCCAGCTGTTATTACTATCCCCAGAACAGAGATGATCATATTCTTTAAAATTATATTCATCTTAGTATTGAGGCTACATTTTTGATTTAAATCTCTTTATGTTCACTTGACTGTATATGATTAAGGCTATGATTGTGGCACAGAGATCAGTGTTCACAGTAATTGGGAGTTTAAATACAGTCCATGACCCCCATAGGGGGTCTGGGCTCAGGTCCATATTCCAGGTGTTGTGACCTGGCCCGGTCTCTGTCTATGGAGAAAGTGGGATGCCCCAAATGTGATTGGCACTCTGACTACATGGGCCATTTCACAACACCTGGGACCTGTGAGGTGGAGCTGCCGCTGCAGGTTGAGTGTGAGGCAGGCTTGCTGTCTGACTCCTACCCACCCCCACCTCCTGTCAAACCCCCGCTATCTCTCTTTCCCTGACTTATCATTTTTCCTCGCACCATTGCCATAAAATTTATTAACATGACAAAATCATAGCCCTATATCTGATACATATACACACTATGTGGACTTCATAGACCATGATATAGAGAACCCACCAAAGCACAAAGAAACATCTGAGCTGCATGTAGTTTAAAAGTGTCTGTGAATGTGTTATATAATTGTTCTCAATGCGTAGCAAAGCAGCATACTATTGTGCTGCTAAACATGATTCAGGAACAAAAATTAAAAAGCATACAAATATTTACTTTACAGTCTGACTTGAAGTGTAACTATCATTGTATTTACCAGAGCAGGTTGGTTAGAGGTGATTGCTATTGTGTTGTACCTTGTCGAACCCTAGATGTCTGTAGAATTTACAGGTAATGCTCAGTAATGAATGTTTACGAGCACATTGTTGCTTTTGAAATAGGGCAGATTGCTAGCCATCTGTTTTGTCTTATGATCATTTCTTTGTCAAGTGAAGCTCAGAAAAGCTTTGTGGAGTATGGGTCTTTAGTATAGTGGTTCACCTGTGTAGATGAATACATAGTCTTTCTAGTTTTCTAACCTCCTAGGGAAACAAAGCTGTATTTATCTCAGCAGTGGTTGTAAAGTAATCTTAGTCCATTCTATGAATGAATTGCAATGCTTAACTAATAAAGGAGAATCATCTGAAAGTTTACTTTATATACTTTATCTCCTACAGAATGATATCACTCCATTACATGTTGCATCGAAGAGAGGAAATGCTAATATGGTCAAACTCTTACTTGATCGAGGAGCTAAAATCGATGCCAAAACAAGGGTAAGATTAAATGTGAATGATCTGGATGGTATTATTTACAGGTTTATCCTTTTGGCATGTATGTTTGTAAACGAATGAAAACATTCACTTACTTGGCAAACTTTGGTGAGAGTACAGAATTATCTTTAGTTTTTATACAGTCATTGCAAGTGGACCCTAGTGTGTTACCTCTCTTTCAAATAATATTCTAAACACCTTGTTTATGTTAAAGCTCAGAGCTAACTTCCATGCGGGCAAAGCAATGCCTGTCTTATCTCTGGTATCTCATGAAGGCTACTTCTAGGTGGATCATTGGAGGCATGAATAATTACACCTACCAATGAGTGAACCCTGAAAGTGTCGTCTTCTATTCAGTTTATAGATGCACCCCAGAATTTGAGTGGTGGAGGAGCCCCATCTCCTGTAACTTTCCCAGCCCCCATAACTGCAACAGCATAGCTTCTCCATGTGCTCTCAGAACTCTTGAGGGAGACTTGTCAGCTCTCTCCTGTTGCCTGCAAAAATCTTTGTTGGGGGTTATAGAAACCTTCTCCCCACACTTTACATAGAAATCTCCCCTCACCCCCATGGGGTGAAATGTGCTCGGTTAACATCCCTCAAGTATGGAATTTTTCTTTTATCCATTGAACATGTAAAGCACAGACACAGTATTGTCGATTTGTCTCACCTCTGCCCCGGAGGGGCTACCTCATAAAAAGAGAGGGTAGTTTGTCTTCATGTCCCATTCGGTGTTTAGCTGCTTTGCTGAAATTGCCAGCAAGGGTGCCAGATGTGGCAGTAGTTTTTGCGAGGTAGACACCTGTCCACCAAGGATATAGACTGATCTAGGAGATCAGAGCATTTAGGTATATACCACTGAACAGTGATCAGATGATAATCGTATTTAAAAACTGATTGAGGCAGGTGCTTGGGTAATTTATTTATTCAACTAGCAAGAAGTAATTTACAGAGTAAACAGAACTGATGCTGCTGCAATCTTGCCTGGCTGTTTTCTCTGCCTCACTCTCTGCAATTGCTTGTTTGTGTTCATGAGAGAGGATCTCTGAGAGTGAACAGGAAGTGTGGCAACAGTGTGACCTACAAGATGTTTGAAAACTTGACTCTTCCTTGTCCACCATTCCTCTGATTCTTCACTGAAAAAATTCAAACCAGTACAATGATTTAACTTAAGAACATCTTTTATGTAGTTATTACAGTATCAACAGCTTTCAATTAGTTTTTTGTATGTTTTAACAGTCTTACAGATCTACTGCAAAGTGTGTTTAGGCACATTCATGTCTTTAGCTGACTGTTCATTCTCTGTCACATATTCAGAAACAGGATCAATTCATTAAGTTTTGTTCTTCTTGGATATCTGTTTATTTTCTTTCTCAGTTGCATTCTCAGTTACTGTTAGCAGATGTTTGTTATTTCTTTGTAAAATGTTTCCACTTTCTCTGATCAGTGAATATGAATGAGGTGATATTTCTTTAATCAGTGTAGCTTTTTCTGGTTCATGTCCATCTCACCATATTCTACCAGAGTCTTAGTTTTTTTTTTTTTTAACTGTAGTAAATGTTATGTGCTTCTGTTATAATTTTGTATCTGTTTTATCTTATCTCTTCGCCCAGGTCACAGGAATTATTTATCATCCTTTGGTTATATCTCATGCCTGATCATTGAATATGTGTGTACATCCGTTTTATAGAAGTTTTGCTGGTGATTTCTCACATGGCAGCTCTGTAGATGTGGGGTGCTAAATATGGATTTTTACTTGCAATGATTACTGTTTTGAGCAAGTTATTTTTATACAGTCTCCACATTCTGTTTATTTGTTAGCTTTTTGGTATATATGAGTCACATGTCATATGTTGAAATTCATGTTTTACCAATGTCCTACAATTCCCTTTTCTTGAGCTGTAGTCCATTGTCACAGTCCTTGGATTCATGACATGCAAACATAGATTTACTGTACCTGGTCGTAATTAGAAATATGATGTCCTCAAGGGTCACCACTGTATGATCAGATGGTCACATTTTCCCAGGGCAAACAAATTCCTTTGGACTTTAGCCCATAGAACTGCGGATTGTTCATTTGGTATTGTAAGTTCTTTCCATTGTGCATCTCAGTACCTCAGACAAATTCTACAGTTACTCACTGTTCAACTATGGCCAAAATACTACTTCTCCAGCACTTCTTTTTTGCTTCATCACAGCAAAGTGCCCATCATGTATTCTTTCCAATATTTCTTCTCGTCACTGTGGAAATTATTATTTTTTAAACTTCATGTACAGTTCAAATAGCTGTTTTGCATAACATGCAGCAGCAGGTTTCTGATTTTTGTGCTGAATTCTCAAGCATCTTTGTCAGTAAATAAGAATTATTGTCATGCTAAGCCCTACCTAGGCACTGCTATGTGAATGCCTATCAAGGGCAACTTTTACAATGTAGTTTGTAAATAACATTCTGAATGAAGATTAGTTAATACCTCATGTAACTCATTTATTGAACATTGCCCTAATGATTTCTCCCCCATCTGTCTTCCAGAATAGATTTTAACAAATAAAGCATACTTAGTGAGGTTGATTAAATTAGCTTGACTTACTTTGGCTGTCTGATACTGCATGTGTCAAACTGAATTTGTGTATGTAGCACACAGCAAACACATTTTACCCTGGATTAGCAAAGAAGTACTTGTAATCTTTATTCAACTGATTAGCAGTTAAATCAAAGGCCAGCACTCATATCTACATGAAAACATACTGTACATGCCATTTTAAGATCTATCTGATGATATGTAAGCTGCTGCATAGAACCTGCATAAGAAATAACAGTGTACAGTAACAACATGTATGATGTGTTTGTTATACCATATGTATTTTCAATATATGAGAGGAGCAAATCTTATCATTCTCCCTTCCTTTGCAGCATTGAAGGTGTGGTTTGCGGTAGAGCGCAGTTGTTTGCAATGGGATAAAGAATACAGGATGGTTGGAACAGGCCTAGGGGGCAGTGGATATGCTGCTACATGAATCCACATGCTTAGAGGGGAGTTAGGTAGCCAAGATGGTTAATACTGCCCTGAAGCTGCAGTGGCTACTACATAGCCGATCCTTTGTGGGGAGGAGTCCTTCTACCCCAATTCCAGTGGAATTCCCCTGTGCACAGCGCATGTACTAAGGTTGTAGGCAGGTTCTAAGATTCATCTCAAAGTGTTTTAAACATGCGCAGAATAATTGTAGAATGCGTACAATACATAATGTTTCAGCTATGTAACGTTCAGTGCTAACTGATGGCTGGATCTGAAAAACAAACAAGTAGGCCCAGTCCTTGCATCTGGTCATACTGTGTTTGGTGCAGGACCCGAGTAGGGGTAAAAGTGTCTGTAAGACACCATGATGCCCCCGGTCATGAGGTTAATCGAAGGCTGGTCTGGTCCCCAGTGCAGCTTTCAGGTCTGCTCTAAGATATACCCAGCTGCAGCCCTCAAAGGTTTGTTTTGTAGCCAAGGAGTGTTGGAGTACAGGAGGGTTCTGGCTGTGTCAAGAGGAATTGGAATAAGCAGCTCTGTGCCACTAGAAGATTCTGCTATGCAAGGGGGCTTCTCAGCTGGTCAGTTAGGCTAGCTAAGTCTGCTTTATCTTGTTAGATGCTGGAGAACCTGTGGTTGCAGGGGCACCCCATTTTGGGATGGGGAGAGAGGCACCAGGGAAGCAGAGAAGAACTAGCTCTGTTCTTCAGTCTTCCTCCATATTAGATAAGAGTTGAGCACCCCTGGAGCTGAGACTGGATGCTGGAAGCATGTCTGGGGGGCAGTGGGATTAACAGTAGTGTAATTGAGATCAGAGTCTGGCCCAGTGATAGAGGTTAAAAATGATCTGTGAAGCTCCAGTGCAGTGGTTATAAATCTTACTTAATGTTATTTTCTGCAGACAGTTTATTTTTATTATAGATAGATAGATGGATAGATAGAGAAAAATAATTTTAAGAGGCTAAAGAAAGAGAAGCAGCCGCTGCGATGGTGTGTGCTCCTGTTGTTGAAATCCTGTATCTCAGTGCAATTCTTCCTACTCTCCTACTGGCATTGTAGGAGTTCCTCTCCAGGTTCTCTAGAGGGGTAGATAATACAGATGATATGATTTATCATGTCAGTGCATACTTAGACAGTCCTTAATCTGCATATTATTGTCATTATCATTTGTAATGTTTTTTCTGAGGCATTGCAGACTATCATATCAACAGGAGTTTGCATCCTAATACATGTGATATATTTATGCTTCACATATGATATTGAGCATGCACAATAAATAAGAAAACTAGAATCCTTGTGACATATGCAATACAGCCTTGCTGAGTGTACAACAGACACTTTTTATCACAATATCTCACTTTATCATAAACCCTTAATCTAAACTCCATACATATTAGAAACAGCAGCCTGCACATTTTGTGTTTTTATTCACTTATTCTCTAACGTAGCACTTAAAAAAAAAAAAAACGTTCACTCCCAGTCCTTGATGCCTTTTCAGTACAAAACATTTTTGTAGCCAAATTCTCTCTCTGACAAATGGAGTTTCAGTGTACAGTGGGAATTCTGACAAACTCTTCACAATATTTGCATTACTGCAGCAAGCAGTGTTATAGACCCACTGCCTCAAACATGTATCTAAATTCCATCCTAATATAATTTTGTGCTAATGCATGCAATATGGACCAAATCAAGCCCTGGCTGATTCAGCCAGGCTGCCTGCTGCCTTCTTTTCCACAGGAATCCTCTTGGCAAGGGACACGATTCCACAGCTTACTTGGCTGCTTTTCTGGGGCCCAATTCAATTTTCATTAAAATCAGTGGAATGAAAATTGTATGCACACCGTTATCTGGGGCCCGTATTTTCTGCTGAACTAGCCTGGGGTCTTGACATGTCCCTAGTTCTCAGAACTTGTTCTTCTGGAGACATAATTCATTATCAGGTGGGCCTCCTAGTGCACACTGCGTGCTGTAGATGGATCCTCCCTGGCCTCATCCATCAGAGGGAGAAAAAGCTCTCTATATTCTTAACTCCTGTGCCTCCTCATCATATGGGATGTTAGCCCTTTCTGGTACACCACAATTTAGGGATGATAGGGAAATCCAGTAGTTATGAAAATTGAGACTGATGGGACAGCTACTGTTTACTACCTGAAAGTATTTCTCAAATGCTGCAATTCTGTAATTGCTGTAGAGTCCATTGAGCAATGCGTGACTGTTGTTAAATGCACTTTCTACATTTCATATTGTGAGGCAGTGCCTTTGTTCTTTGCCATTTAATTTCCAGAATTACAAAGTAATCGTGCATAGGTTTTGTTAATATTAGCCCTTCAGATGTGTTTTTCCATTGTGAGTATATATTCACATGTAGTAGATAACTCCTTATTGTCAATGAAATGTATTTCATACAATTTTAAAAAAATAATGATAGAATTCTCTAAAACCCACTGGATAGTGTATTTCTATCTTCTAGGGATGATCATTATCATGTAGTAAAGTTAATGTGTATTGAGGAATCAGGTCTTGGCTCCAGGAATAAATGTATGCAATATACACCTTTCCAGAATAGGAACTAACTTACAGCAACTTAACTTCCTTCAAATATCAACAACATTGCTACTCAGCTTCCATTTCCCTTCCATATTTCTGGCTGATTGACTATGTATACCGCACATACCCCGGATTCCCTCCCTTATACCATTGTGGTTGTATTTGAATGAGTTTGCCAGCTGGTGATGTGTCCTAGAATGCAACAATGCTCTAGTGGAGTAAGGATCTGGAAGATGTTCCCAACCCCATGAAATAAAAAATGTCTCATTGGTACATTTTGTGCTTAAACTGCTTCGGTGTCCTTTTAAATAGCCTGGCTTGAAATGCCTAGAGAATATGGTGATTGGCACTATATACATACCTAAGACAGCTAGATAAAGTGACAACTAAATTCTATGTTCCTTGGTTCTTGTTTACAGCTATTTAGCTAGCTGGTGTTCGTGAATTTCATTTCCCTTTCACTGTATGTTTTAGGGTGGATGCTAAAACTTTTGTACCATTGGTTACTTGCCTGATTACTTTATACATTATGTTCTATTCCAGTGAAACTGCTGGTATGGTAGGGGTGGTCAATTTCATTTCTCCTTTCACTGTACATTTTAGGGTGGACGCTACTTTTGTACTGTTGGTTACTTTACACATGATGTTCTTGCCCAGTGAAACTGCTGGTATGGTAGGGGTGTGATACTTCTGAGCAACATTTTGGTAAAACTACATTATAAACGTTTGCTAGCAGATGATAAAGTTACAGTTTATAGCTATTTAATATCTTTTTCCTATAACCGTGGTTATACATCACAGTGCAATACAACTTTATTTTGTATAGCATCTTCCATACAAACTGTGTCCCCAACTGCTTTAGAGAATTAAATAACACAAGAAAGCAGATAGTGTATGGTATAAATTACAGAAATCATGGTAAGCTAAGGATATCTTGGGACAAATCCTGTTGCCTTTACACATGCAAATAGCCCTTTGACTCCTCCTCCAGGCTGTCAGTGACAAATTCTCATTGACTTCATCAGGAACAAAATCAGCTCCATCCATCAACTTAAATGGAAGCACTTGTACAAATAAGGCAAGCAGAGGTTGGAGTAGTATTGTGGAAAAATTAAATACAAAGGGCCCAGACAGTTAGGGATTGTAAGGCTCTCTGAATTTCAGCTAACTCCTGGGCTGCCACTTACTCTGAGCAGATCATAAATTGATGATTTAGCTTAGAGAAATAAATTAAGAAATGTCAAGGAAGAAATTAAATGATTACATGTGAGAAAAAGTTTCAAGCAATAACTACTTATCTTAATGGTTCTAAGATGTGTGAATAGCACAGCACCTTTACATTTGTGTGTTAAATTCTTTGAGGTAATAATCAGTTTTATGAAACTGTTGTAACATATTTTTAGACAATACAATCTATATGCATTTTGGGATGGTATTTATTGGACGGTGAAAAAAGACTCCTTCATTTATTGTACAGTATATAAAATGATAATACTTATTTTTCTGACTTTTTTGATAATTTAATTATATCTTTGTTATAGGAAAAGCTCCACTGAAGTATTTAGTGCATATGCAGTATATATGCTATGCTGCTCCATCTCCTGTTGATTTGTTTTGGTTATATCAAATAAGAAGGTTTGATATGACTGAAAATGCTTTATTTTTCTTTTCTGTTTTTCTGGAAGCCATGACATTACTATTTGTAACAGGCATAATGTCATGTGGCACTGAAAAAGTCAGTGCTGACTTTACTCTGAATTGCTTAAGGCAAATACAGTATGTTCCATCCTAGTATTCAGTGCACAAGACAGATTATTTAAACATTGTAAGCAGGGTACAGGTCAAGGAATAATCAAATCAATTTGTAAAAACCCTGTAAATCTCAGAAGATGTCATCATCTTATTTAAGGAAGGTATTTTTAAATGAAAACAACTAGTGCTGGGCAAATGAGTGTGTGATAGAATTAAAAAAACTGTCCCAAAAAAGGGAATAAGTTTAGACTGACTTGCTCAACCAGTCATATAACCTCAAGGCTCCTATCTACGCTATAAAAGATAGATGATAGTTTAAACCCAATTTTACAACATGGGTTTAAGACATTTTGCTCAGGGAGTGTGGACCAGTCAAAAGCAAATTGAAGCCATTTTATAATACCATTTTCAAGTCTAAATAATGTGTTTTTCAAAATGGGAATCACACACATTTACCTGGTCCACACTGACCAAATCATGGACCTGATTTTCTAAAATGTGTACATGTCAAAAATCCATGTGCATGGAATGCCTAATTTGTACATGAAATTACCACATTTGGACCCACGTCTTAGGAAGTTGAAGGCTGTTTGTGTATGCCGTCATGGTAAATGCATGCACAAATTAGGTGTGAAATTGTATGTGCAGTTTTAGAAAATCACACTCAAAGGGTCTTTAGTTTAAACCCGTCATGTGCTGAGCCTATTTTTAAAAAAGTTCAACGAACACAGATTTATGTAGTATAGCTGAGGTCTGAATTACAAATTGACCATACAGTTCTGCTGTCATCCTAGATGTATACATGCAAGAGCTGGATACATAATGAAAACATAAAGAATATTCTGTTTGAAAATATCATGTCATTTGTGGAATAAATTATTCAAGGAATGTTATTTGATCTGTTGTATTAATTATTCATTACTCTCATATTGTTAACAACACTCAAAAACTCAATGCAATAATGCATACTTAAAATATGAACAATATCTGAAATTAACGGTTTATAATTCTTGTGTTCAATAGGACGGGTTGACACCTCTCCACTGTGGAGCAAGAAGTGGGCATGAACAGGTTGTGAAAATGCTGCTTGATCGTGGGGCCCCCATTCTATCCAAAACCAAGGTAAATGGTATTGTGCACCCATTGGCTAGAATAATCTTTGAAGATTCTCTGGATGTAATTATGTATATCTTAGATAGATTACGTTTCTTGTGATAATGGTCCAGCTTCATAACTACTATTTAAAGTAACTGTGTTGGAGACCCTCAAAACTGAGTGTAGTTTGTAGTGTGCTTATGTGCATGTATCAAACAGTATGTGTTGTTCATAGACATTTAATTGAGATATTTTTGCATACAGGAAAAAGATTCCTTCTCAGCAAAAAGAGCAATATGATATATACTGGTCCTCAGAATTCAGATGACTAGAAAACATTTGCTTCCATGGGACTGTTCTGTACTGCACACATACAGACTATGTCTTTAACTTGTTTCAAAGGTACCACAGGGATAAAAGATAAAAATGTAGTAATGTCTCTTTGCAGAGGCTGCTGTAATTTGCAGAGCTCTTGGTTCATTACCGAGTTCTTCCATTTCCTATCTCTACACTTTGTCAGAGCATAGCAAATACATTGCTATCATTCCATAAGGCTGTTCGTGGAAATTTCAAATCATCTTCATTGGAGTGGGCAGCCTACTTCAAATGCAGGGGTTCCCATTAAAAAGTTAGCATTTGCCAACCCTTGCTATACAGTGGCAATTCAAGCACCAGAGTTCTCTCTGATTTAAAATCAAAGCATAGTAACTGATTTTTTAATGACACCACTGTACGTCTCCTCCTCCCCTCCTCCTTTGGGTGGGGGGAGGAGAGGGGAGGGGAGAGAGAGAGAGACCTTTGTTTCCTCCTTTTAGAGTAGATATACTTGGGTGGAGAAACCTGTCATGAAAAATCCTGATGTACTAGTGCAGCTTGTTGGAGCCCCTCTCACAGGATCCCTTATACACAAACCTTTCTCCCTACATGCCATGCCCCAGCGCATTTACTGCTTCTGTCTTCTCCTAACCTGTCTTATTCTCTCTTCCTCCTCTTTTACTTGCCTCTAGAAGTTTTGGGGTTTCCTTGATTTTTATTTTTAATAATTTAAGTTTTTCTTGTTGACCTGTTTTGCTTTCTGTGGGATATATCTGGCACATGGCCTGGGCTAGGGTGCCACCTTCTGTCTGCTCCCCGAGACAATTGCACATGTGCTATCATGGCTAATCTGATGTGAGCAGAGGAGAGGTCCTGCACATCCTCTAGATGTGGAATTTTTATTGACTCCCAAAGCCCTAGGCTTCCAGCCCTGTATATAGGAGTCCCTCCCATTGCTAGTTACAGTAGGGTCTGCTGCATGAGTCGGTAGGAACACAGCCAGCTTCAAGGAGCCCTCTGCAGCTTTACCTGGGGAAAGGCCGTGCAGCTTTCCTGACGCACACTTTTCTCCTCTACCGAGTGCCTCTTCTCCTCAGGATTAGTTTGACCCACCTTTCAGGGGCTCTTCCCAATCACTAGTGGCTCTTTGATTTGTTTAATGTAAACAACTTTTATACCCCCATTGCTTTGTTTTTCCATCATAATAATACAATGACTCTTCTGAGGAATTTTATCACTTTTTTGTGGTGTAAATTGCCAGTTCTTGCCATTATCCTGAAATTGAACTAGCTTTTTGAATACTAGTTCAGTAGTTCTTTAATCTTTTCCTTTTTCCAGGGTGTCCTTCAAACTTGAAGTAGTGGTTTCAAAAGATGAGAACCACAAACCTTCCCTAAACCTTATTATCTTGTATCAGATAGAACATATCAGAAAAATCAGAGGCTGTGTTGCTGGATTTAAAGTAATATAGCTGCATGCTGCAGACACTGGCCTACAAAGTGATTAAATAACTGTATTCAGCAATGTGGCACCTAACACTACAATACTAGGCAAGCCCTAGATTAACTAAACTACATATTAAAAAACAAGTAGCTAAAAGCCCATTCTGTCACACATGTGTAATTCATAAAGTTGTGTGTAAACAAGCCAAAAACAGCTGAGAACTTTAAAACTGAACAGTAATAGGCCATGAATCACAGTCATGATTGAATCTGATGATATTCTAAATAAAAAGAGCTCTCAACCATGCTTGTAGTTGTTTTCATCACTTCACACTGACTCAACAGACATTCTTGACTTCAGAGTGATATTTGGGGGTTTTGTGTGTGGTGGTAATGTTGTTATTGTGTGAGTGGTTGTGTTGATTTGTGTGTAGGGGGAGTTGTATTGAGAGTTTTGTATTAATTTGCGTGGATGGTGAATGACGAGGGTATGCTGGCATGAGGGGCAGTGTGTATTTGGGGTTATTGTGTATGCTGGTTGTGTTATGTGGGAGGTTTGGTTGATTTGTGTCAGGGGGGTTGTGCTGGGAGATTTGTGTTGATTTGTGTGGGTGGCCATTGGGCGCAGGTATGTGCTAGTTGGCCCAAGTAATCGACCTTATGTGCAGTCTCCCTTATACAAATAATTCAATTGTGACATGGAAATTAGCTGTAGAATAAGGGTGGTGATTTGTTGAGTTACCTCTGATATCACAATAGTCTAGGACTCTTGGTATGGCATAGATACATGCCTTACTGTAGCTGTATGCCTTACTGTAGCTGTATACCACACGTGTAATTTGTAAAGTCAAAATGGCTGAGGACTTAAAAATTAGAAAGTAACAGACTGTGAAACCATATGATGATTCAATCTGGTGATATTCTTGACAAAAAGAGCTCTCAACCATGCTTGTAGTTGTTTCCATCACTTCACACCAACTCTACAGGCATGCAGTGACAATCCTGAAATCTTATTCTATAGAGGCACATAAGAAAAAGTGAAGAAAAAAACAGAAGTTCTGCTGCTTGGGCTTTCTCTCTGATATGTCAATTTTGACAGAACTTGTGACGTAAGCTGAGAGGCAGAATACCACTGAATGACATTCAGTTGGCACTGAACTACAGTATTGTCCTCTGGAAAAAATACTTGGCTGAGTTCTCTTCTAATCAAGTAAGAACTTCCTCGAAACAGGACACATTCTTTGGAAAGATTTTTAACTTTTACAGCTTTCAGATGGCTCATAGAATTCTTTCAGAAGAACAAAAAAGCCTTAAGGCCGATCCATGGAAAAAGTTCTTATTATTTCCTAGTAAAGATTGTTGAGTACACTGTAGGCCCTTTTCACATTATTACATCCTTAGTTTTATTCATATGGGAGGCACAATGGCCTAATGGACAGGACATGGGACTAGAAGTCAAGAGACCTCAAATCAAGTCCTGAGTTTGCTGATGACTTGGTGTGTGAGACAGTGGGCAGGTGACTTCGTCTCTGTATGCCTGTTTCCATGGTTTTTTAAAAAAATGAACTTAATGAAACTCCCCCTACCCTTTGTAAAGCAATTTGACAGCTACAGATGAAGGATGAGCTATGTAAGAGCTACATGTCATTATTTTTACTATTCTAAAAGCCATTTGTCTTTGCCACTCAGCGGTTTGCTATAATATTTTGATCTCTCTGGTCTTTTGCTACTTTTCTTCTCAAATATCATATGACCATCAACCGCTTGGTTTCTATTTCCCCTCCCCGATTTCTACTGAACTCCTTGCCTTGTATGTTCTCCTTGGCAGTAGGACCCCAAAGTGCTCTTTACAAACATCAGTGAATTATGTCTTATAATGTGGCTGTGGTAGAGAAGCATTTACAAGTGGAGAGATATGGGCACAGAAATGTTAAATGGCTGGCCTGGGATCACATAGCATATCTATACAGCAATAGAACCAGGAATAAAACATGTTCCCAGTTGTGTGCTTTAACTACAAGATCATCGTTCATCATCCCTCTAGTTGTCTACTGCTGAGATTCTTTATTATCCAGTCCCAACCCCGGTCTGTGCTGTTCCTTCTGGCTATCTGCTGCATTTCTCTGATTCTCAAAGCTTTTCTCCAGATTCCTGCCAACTCTTCCACTTAGATGTGTTTCTTGGCCATCTCTGCTCCTATTTTATAATCCACCCTACTCTCCCTCAGTCTCTGCACCTCATATCTATGTTCACTGTATTCTTTCATCTTCTGCTGACCCCTTCCCACATCATTCTGTGTTATCATGGCCACAGCACTCCCTCCTCTGTAGCTGCCTCTGAGACTTGGAATTCCTTCTGTGTATTCCAAGTCATCCCATCCTATTAAGTTATACAAGGGCAATTTATTCACTCTTCTTGTTAAGATAATAAACTACACTTTTCTCACTTGAAGAAGCTCCTCATTTCACTATTTAACAGAACTGCGTTGAACCCTCTTAGTGACTCTTACTGTAAACAAATAGCTTAGGGGAATTCTTTACACCAGCTGTTCTCAGCTGTGGCCCAGAAAGCTTAATCACGTTGCACTAACTCTACATTAAATATTTTCCAAATACCAATTTTCCATGTAAACAATTCCTGCTGACGTGTGGCATGATACTGGGAGAGGTGCCCACAAAATAGTCTTACTTTTAAGATTTGGTCCAGTCTGAGAACCCCTGCTTTTATAAATTAAATATAGTTTAAAATGATGTCACTCAGCTAGCCTGTTTGCTTTCACCTTCTTCTACGTTGCTTTTAAAAACATGTTTACTTTGCATTTCCTCCTTTATTTATAACCTTTGTCATTCCTGTTATTATACGATCATGTTTTTAAAAAAGGGGAAAAAAGCAGTCCTCCGCTTCAGAAAGTCTGTGAACAGCCACTGAGTAGTTACATTGGTGCTTTGCTTATGCTAACCATGGTCACATGAGGGCACCACATCTGTAAAAAAGAGTTTTGATATCTTCATGTTAGTAAGCATGGTGTATTTTAGATCTAAAAATCATATTTCAACCATTTGTATTAGGTTATCACCCAACATTACTTTTTATTTTAGTAGCAACTGAACTGGAATCAGTTTTTGTAAAAATATAATTGAATACTGATTAAAACTTTACCAAAGATTTTTCACTTTTGATTGATAAATTTAAATCACTAAATAAATCAAAGTGAAGCAGGTAATTTTAGGTACATTATCTGCTTAAGGCGCCGTTATGCATTCATCCAAACAACATCTATTTTGTTCCTGTCTATTTGTTCTTGTTTTAATCCTAACACCAGGAAATGGAATCAGTAATTCAGAATTCTATCTGAGTTATTTCTTTGTGTGGTTTGTGCATACAATTTATTTTGTGTATGTATATGTAAAAGTACATTGTTGCTTGAGTTTTGTGAGCAGTATAAAACACATTTTCATCACAACTATTGTTCATAAAGATGAATGTCCAACAGATTTCTCCTTAGAAAACTTGGCTTTTCAATGCTTTTCATTGGGCCAAATCCTGAGTTTTTACTTAGGGCAGGTCTACACTAGAAACTTTTGCAGTTTTACTAATGACCATTCAGGATGGTGGTTTAAGACATTTCTATATTGTTAAAAGCCAAGTGTAGGTACATTTATATATTGCCATAAAAGTGCTTTGGCCAATATAATTTATTTCACTGAGGGAACCTGTATAAGCTGCATCTACTCTAAGAGGGGTTGCTGGTAGATGTTTGCTGGTATAGCTATGTCATCAAACGTTTTCTAGTGTACACCTGACTTTACTCTTTACTCAGGCAAACTCAAAGTTCCATGGGAATTTTACTTGAGTAAAGACCTCAGAAGTTGACCCAGTGCACTTAGTTTCTATATAATGCAGCGTGGGATTTCTCATAACAAAGGAGCTTGTAAACCTCTGTTGCAAAGAAACTTTTCAGTGACAAGCATGCAATTCTATATGTCTGTCCCTTTCAATTTGTTTCTTTTTATTTACAGAATGGTTTGTCTCCATTGCACATGGCAACACAAGGAGATCATTTAAACTGTGTTCAGCTTCTGATTCAGCACAACGTGCCTGTTGATGACGTCACTAATGACTATCTGACTGCACTGCATGTTGCCGCCCACTGTGGCCACTTCAAAGTTGCCAAGGTTCTCTTGGATGAGAAAGCTAATCCTAATGCCAAAGCACTGGTGAGTACGCAGTGGGTTACTAGTCACAGCTAAACGGTTTTCTAAAGTTGCAGTGTCTAATATTTGAAAGTTATTTTCTGTTGGTTGAAAGTTTACAGGGTCTGACATTCAGTGAGGCTAATGCTGTATTTGTAGAGTTCAAGAGAAGTTACTGTAGCTCTAATTTGATATTAACTTTTTTTCTTGTGCAGTCTGTGTAACTGTTGCTTATGGATAGTTAATAGTGATTTATGTAATTTCTAGTGTAACCAGAGCCCCTTTGCATTTTGATATTTATTGTGATTCTCTAATTCTGAGTAGAATGAGTGACTGCAATCTTAACTGCTGCAGTTGTCAGCCTGGGAGAAATTCTGATTTTCTAAACATTTGCAAAGAGGAAATGAATAAGTGACATTTAAAATAAAGAGGATATTTGAGTACACAAAGTTCTGAAATTTGCAAAACAAGAATAAGTAATGTAACAAATATCCAGTATTCTTACTGAGTTGCATCTTTGTACTCACTTCTCTACATTAAAAACAAAACAAACTGCCTTTTCATACAAATAAACTGTGTCCGAATGTGTGTATATATTGTTTTAAGGTATTCTCATGGCTCACTTTGTAAAGAAATATGTCTGTATAAATATACCTTTAATAATCATCCTAGACAAATTTAAATTCTTACAGTAATTGTACTGTACTTTGGTGTTGTACTGGGCTCAGGTCAATGCTGTTAGGCAGTTGATTTCATAAGTACTACATGAGTTCTGTACGGAACTACAAACCTCTACACAATCAGGGTTGGTTTGATTCTTTTTTTTACAATTGACCTGATTTACCAGGTTCATTGCTCTCTCAGCCACTCTCTTCCATACAAACCCCTCATCGTATCTTCATTGCTTTGGGGGAAGGCCATTGTACTATGTCTGTCCCTTTGGTGAGTGCAGAATTCTGCTTGGCTTCTAGTCCTGTAATATTTATTTTGGCTGCATTCTGAAATTACTGAAGTCTCATTAAATATGTCAGCATATCTTGGGCAGGGTTGCTGGATGGCAGCCAATCACTTGTCTGGATCAGATAGCCATAAATCTCCTTATCCCCCAACTCATTCATGCATAGGGTCAGTTTCTCTATTCCGGCTAAGGCACAAGAATTGGGGAGGGAGTAAAAATGATTTTCAATTGTACCTCCTGTATTCTGCGTCTCAGAGCAACCTCAGAACTGTTCTAAGTTGTCTTGTCTTATAGCAGCTTCCTAAGGACCATTATACTAATAAAAAATAACCAGAATGCAATGCACTCTGATCAAGTTGCTTCTTCTGCTGATACTTCCATGATGTGCCTTCTTTGCTGAGGACCTCAAAAGACAGGGGGCAACACAGAGCTGTTTTGGTAGCTCTCTGCCACCCAAAGAGCCCCCTTACATCCAGATATTCCTGGTGACCAGTTTTGTCCCAATTATGCTTCATTTGGCCCATTTTCCAGTTCTTTAGTACTAGTTTCTCTGGGTCATTATCCTATATTAATGGGCCCAGATAAATGGAGGCTCTGTTTATACTTAAGTGGAACATACACTTGCACTGATTGAATGCTATGAAGGCATGTGTTGTATCTAGTGTTATTGTAGCCATGTTGGACCCAGGGTATTAGAGAGACAAGGTGCATGAGGTAATATCTTTTATTGGACCAACTTCTGTTGATGAGAGAGACAGGAGCTCTGTGTAGCTTGTAAGCTTGTCTCTCCCACCAACAGAAGTTGGTCCAATAAAAGATATGACCTCACTCACCCTGTGTGTCTATGAAAGCATATGGCATTCTATACTACTGTAGCTAATTTAGTTAATTTTCATCAGATTTGAGGCCCAATTCGGTAACCTGTTTTTAAAACTTCTCTGTGGAAGCTCTTTTATATGTATGTATTGAAGATACTATTGTAAGCAGCACATTACCAGTCTTGGATATTCTGGATAGCTTGTTTTCTTGTTTCACTTGGTTTCTTTTCTGTTTTACCATTTAATCACAAATAAGGTGGCAGTTTTAAATGTACACTATACAAGTTGTAGAAATATTTTTCTTTAGAATATATTGTATTAGTAATATATTTCATGTGAGAAAATGATCTTATTAAAATTAAGTTAATTTGCGCAAAAATAGTGAAAGAAAAAATAGTGACAAAAATAATTCAGTAAAACAAACTTTAGTAATGACGTAGGTGGTCTATGAAAGTATTTCCTTTCTCATTAACAGAATGGTTTCACACCTCTTCACATTGCCTGCAAGAAGAACAGAATTAAGGTTATGGAACTTCTCCTGAAACATGGTGCATCTATCCAAGCTGTAACTGAGGTAAGAAGCATTGTTTGCATGTATGGCGTGGTTTCTAGTGCCAATGCAACACTCTTCAATTAGATGATACATGTGCATTGCTTAATAAATATACACTATTAAAAGTAAAAAATGATTTTCAACTAGATAGGAACAGATTAACAAATGCAAATAGAAATTTACTCATTACACCATCGGATCAGAACACCTACATAATGAATTTATTTTAAAATACAAAGATGATATCTCATCAGAAGAAATGGGGCAGATTTTTAGAAAGGTTCTCCATATTTCTTCCTACAGTTTTATACACATGGAGTGAAATTCACTCCCATGTAGAAGGTCAACAAAAACCCTATTTTGAAGGGTTATGCGTAGGGCCCTACCAAATTCATGGTCCATTTTGGTCAATTTCATGGTCATAGGATTTTAAAAATTGTAAATTTCATGATTTCAGCTATTTAAATCTGAAATTTCAGTGTGTTGTAATTGTAGGGGTCCTGACCCAAAGAAGCTGGGGTGGGGGGGAGGCACAAGGTTATTGTAGGGGGGATTGCAGTACTGCTACTCTTACTTCTGTGTTGCTGCTGGTGGCGGCACTGCCATCAGAGCTGGGCAGCTGGAGAGCCAGGGCTGCTAGTTGGTAGCTCTGAAGGCAGAGCCACTGCCAGCAGCAGCGCAGAAGTAAGGATGGCATAGTGTCGTATTGCCACCCTTACTTCTGTGCTGCTGCCTCCAGAGCTGGGCCCTCAGTTAGCAGCCACCACTCTCCGGCCACCCAGTCTGAAGGCAGCGCAGAATTAAGGGTGACAAAGCTGTGACCCCCACTAAAATAACCTTGTGACCCCCCCCCCGCCCCCGCAACTCCCTTTTGGGTCAGGATCCCCAGTATAAGAAACGTTGGTCTCCTCCAATGAAATCTGTATAGTACAGCGTAAAAACACACAAAAGACCTAATTTCACAGGGGGAGACCA
>NC_048304.1:77439542-77573483 GCF_013100865.1 Trachemys scripta elegans | reverse complement strand
CGGTTAGAAAGCCACAAGTGAGGAGAAGAAAGACAGTGTCTGTTTTGCTTAAGTTTCAGTCTGTGCCTCTCATTCATGTACTGATGGGGCTTCAAGCTATGACCTGAAAGTCAGATTCATGTCCCCTTTAGCTAGTACAAACCAGTTGGGGCCATTGCTTAAAGCCTCCCTAAGGAAGACCAAGATGTCTGCTTCCCTTAAGGAAACACTACTTAGATCCTTATTCAAGAAAAACAACAAGGAGTCTGGTGGCACCTTAAAGACTAACAGATTTATTTGGGCATAAGCTTTCGTGGGTAAAAACCTCACTTCTTCAGATGCATAGAGTGAAAGACTCTATGCATCTGAAGAAGTGAGGTTTTTACCCACGAAAGCTTATGCCCAAATAAATCTGTTAGTCTTTAAGGTGCCACCAGACTCCTTGTTGTTTTTCTTGAATAAGGATCTAAGTAGTGTTTCCTTAAGGGAAGCAGACATCTTGGTCTTCCTTAGGGAGGCTTTAAGCAATGGCCCCAACTGGTTTGTACTAGCTAAAGGGGACATGAATCTGACTTTCAGGTCATAGCTTGAAGCCCCATCAGTACATGAATGAGAGGCACAGACTGAAACTTAAGCAAAACAGACACTGTCTTTCTTCTCCTCACTTGTGGCTTTCTAACCGTGAAAATTGGCAGTTTGTAGAGCTGTGTGATTAACTGATTTTTCATTTCACTGGCAGTTCAGAAAAATAGAGAGGGAAATTTGGTTCAGGGCAAACTGTAACCAATTTTTTTATTTATTTTAGGCATAGTAAAAAAAGAATAAAAGTTTCATTTTGGGCCAAATAAAACATTTTATTTGGAGGATTTTTTTCACCTTTTTAATAAAAGCAAAAGAAACGAAGGCTAGGTACCAAAAAACAACTAAACCAAAAAAAAAAAAAGGAGGAAGTGGTGGTGCCCCTCTTATACTCAACAGCACAGTGAGTATTAGGGTACTCATCTGAGACGTGGAAGATCCATGTTCAAATCCCCTCTCTGAAACAGGGGCTTGAACCCAGGTGTCCACCTTCTTAGGTAAGTGCTCTAACCGCCAGCCTGTGGTGCATTCTAGCATGGGTCTCTCTCAGACTGTGACGCTGTTCCACTTCGTATAAAATACTTGAATAACTGTTGAGTGAGAGAGAAAGAAAGAATGACTCTGTAGCCTGGTGTTAGGGCACTTACCTTGGAGGAGAGACATCTGGATACTGGTCCTGCTCCGATGACTATTTAATTATTTATACAAAATGGAACAGCTTCGGAAGGGAAGACTGAGAGAAACCTGCCCCAAAATATCCTAGAGCCTGGTGGTAGGGCACCTCGTTCAAGTCCCTGCTTCAGAGTGGGGATTGGAACTGGATCTCTCACTCCCAGGTGAGTGTCCTAATATCTGGGCTATTGGATATAAGAAGGGGAGGCATTTGCTGCCTCCTTCTCCTCCTGGGTTTTTTGTGAATGGCACCTAAAATCCCCTTGTGAATGTGGCCTGAAAAATGGAAATGTTTCATTTTCAATGATGTTGAAACAGTTCATTTTGAAACTTCCAAAAATATTTCATTTTTTATTTTAAAACAATTTTCTGAAATTGACATGAATTCAAACAATGTTTGGGTGACCTGTGATGGTGACGCTGCAGAAGAGGATATTTTGGAGCCACTACATTTGCAGTCATGAACAAAGGTGGTTTAATCTCTTATGTGGCTATCAGTACATTGGCCAGACAGCTGCACAGTGTTCTTCACTAGAGAAATCTGAAACCAACAGGTTCTGTCCTTTTTGTCAAGAGTAGGAGGACAGAAAAAGTTGGTCCCAAATGTGACTTGTCTTACGCCATCATTATTGTACAACTGTTCATTAATATGATTATTTTTTGCAGTTTCCATACCTTTTTATAGATCCTCTATCTTGCCCCTCTCTTTCACTGAAAACTTGCCTTTTTTGCACATGGGTTAATGTTTGTGATGAAATCTGATAACGGATTTATTTTTGTGATTTAAAAAAAAAGAAACTTCAAAAATTCTTTCCTGTAAAGTGTTATAAAAGAAGGTGGATAGTAAATAATACAACTAGTTAGAGCAGTGGTTCTCAGCCTATTTACCATATGGGCTGCATATGGGGTCCACAAAATGTTAGCTGGGCTGCAGGTTGAGAACCACTATGCCCCCCACCTAACCCCCCCCCCCCAACAATTCCCTATGCTCAGTGCCCTCTGCTGAGAGACCCCTCCACAGAGTGGGGCCAGGAGCTGGAATTGGGGCAGGGACCCTAACCCCAGGCCCTGCTGTGCAGGGGGCACCTACGACTCCGATCCCCCTAGCTGCCCAGACCTGCTGCGGGGGGCCAGGGGGCAGCCAGCTGTGCAGACCCTGAGCCCCACTGGCTGCCCAGATCCCGAGCCCCTCAGCAGGGAGTTGGGGGGCAGCTAGCTGCCTGGACCCCAAGACCCACTGGCACCTGAGCCCCGCAGAGTGGGTAGCCAGGGCCCTGACTCTGGAGCCCGCTGTGGGGGAGCAGGCAACAGCTGGCTGCCTGAACCCCGATCCCCGCTGAGGGGGCAGCCAGGATTCTCAGCCCGTAGCCTGCTGCGGGGGGGCAGGTGGCAGCCAGCTGCCGAGACCCCAAGCCCTGCTGTACGGGGCATCCCAGAGCCCCGACGTATGGCAGGGGAGCTGGCAGCCTGGACCCCGGAGCCCTGCGGCAGGGCAACCCGGAGCCTGCTGGATGTCTGCTGCCCAGACCCCGAGACCCGCCGGGGGGAGCATCTAGGACCCCAGGCTCCACCAGGTCCATGAGCCCCACTGTGCATGGCCGGATGGCAGCCAGTGCATGGGGCATGGGTCCAGCGGTAGCCTGCAGTAGGGCAGCCTGGAGCCCTCAGCCTTTTGCACACAGCTGAGCTGGGCCACAGCTGTGTGCTAACTGGGCCACATGCGGCCCACAGGCCCTGGGTTGAGAACCGCTGAGTTAGAGCTAGTAACAAACTAGATTCTTTGGGCCACATCCTCTCTCATGCTGGCTTTTCCAGATTAGGAGACAAACTTGCAGTTTCTTATTCCCAGTTCTGATGAAATGGGGTGAGGTGTTAGTTATCAAAATCAAGAGATCTTCTGAGATCCATAGAGATCTGGTACCTCTTTATAAATGATATCCTTCCCCTTGGAGCACAGCTCCATTAGAGAACATACAGACACTTGCTGATTTCCACCACAGCTGTGCAGCAGCAGCTGTGAAGGGGGCTCTGGGGTTCTAATGCTGCTTGGAGAACAATTAAATATTAATTGGATTTCTGATGGGAAATCCTTGGGGTCAGCAAGGGAGTGTGCTCAGTTGAGTGGCTGATCCCCTGTCTATCCCCCCAAATCCTGTGGAAGGGCAGCCCCACAGAGTTCTAGTGCTGGAAGTCTGCGTAGTTTCAAGGAGAAAGGAAACATTCTGTAGAGCTAGCACTCTTCTGCACTCTGCAGTGGTTTTGAACTTGTCTCCTCTCATGGAAGTAGATGGATAACATTGACCAATATGATCAATGGGCATTTTCATTTACTTGGAAAAAAATTGGAGGTGGTGGGGAGGAACGACCGTAAATCCACCTGCATTAACCCTGTGTTTCAGCAAGTTGCATCTTCATACCAGAAACAATTGTATCCATTTCTTTCCAGTCCAGTATTGATTTGTAATGAAAATTTCTTTATTTCCTTTAAAAAATGTTAAATTTAATATAAAAGCAAAATTTTAAGTGGAAGCAAAATTTCACCTTCCTCATTAATGTATAGATTTTAGTGAATTGCTGAACTAACTATAATGTTTATTATTTATACCCCTCAATCCTAAGCACATATAAAGCCCCAATTCCACATGTGCTTATAGCTAAATATTTGTGTAAATTTTTCCAAGATCAAGGCCTTGTTCGGTCATTTGAAAACAGCAAGCACTGGGGTATATTGATTTTTAAACTATTCAGTGTCTCCATGGTTTGGTCAAAGAAGATAATGTAAAACTAGCAAGTTAATTTTGCTTGTTTGTTTGTTTGTTTTTAGTCGGGCCTAACTCCAATCCATGTTGCAGCCTTCATGGGACATGTAAATATTGTGTCACAGCTGATGCATCACGGAGCATCACCCAACACTACCAATGTGGTGAGCAATGACTTTCTTCTCAGTAGCATGGAAACACATTTTTAATGAACTAGAATCTCTGATATTGGTATTTATTTAAGGGTCCAATACTGTAAGGTGTTGACCACCTCTTGAGAGGTGATCAGCACTCATAGCTCCTCAAGAAGTCAGTGGGAGTTGTGAGAGCCGAGGATCACTCAAGTGGGTTTATAGGACCCTGGGAAAATTTTGCTTTAGGCCTGATCTACACTTAAAATTTAGATTGACCTTGTTATCACTGCTAAGAGCCATGGGTAAGCTGACCTAACCCTGGTGTAGGTGCAGGTAGGGCAACAGAAGAATTCTTCCATCTCCCTAGCTTCCACAGCATGGGGAGATGGATTACCTACATTGACTGACAAACCCCTTTCTGTCAGGGTAGGAAGCATCTACATTCTGGCACTACAGCAGTATAGCTGTGGCATTGCAGCTGTAGTGCCTTTAGTGTAGATATGGCCTTAGTTTTATCCTGAACTGATTATATTAATCTATTTATTTGCTAACCTAAAGAATGAGAACTCACTCACTATAGCTTAACTTAGCACATCTAATTTTTGAGAAGTGCACTTGACTGCTTGAGCTCTGCTTCCCCAGAACACCAGAGGCCTTACCATTTAAGGCAAGTTCTGTTATTGTCAACAGATTGCAGCAGATTGTCAGGACATATTGCATGTGTCCATACAGCCGTACAAGTGCACTTTTACTGGCGGAGCGCTGCATGCCCCAGGCTCCCAGGGAAGTGGTGTTTAGGTGTGTACTTGACAAACTACACTCATTGCTTTAGGAAAAAAGAAGGATGTAAATTTGAATCCTTCTTTTATAATTTGGCATGAAAGTATCTCTTCAAAACAGAGAGATGGACACTTCAGAAGAAAGCACTGTATACTGGTTTGTTCTGTAAACAATATTAAATTATGCACACATGCAGCACCATCTGTAACTTAGGCAACATTTGGATTAAAAGATCCAGCGAAGTACAAAAATCAAGAAAACAATTTCCTTCTTGAAATCATTCTGGTTTCCTTGGATATGCATCTTTTGTTAAGCCTTGGATTTATGTACTTAGTAATGATTTTTTATGTTCACTCAACCGAGTGCTTGTCAGATCACAACAGACATTTGGGTCATGGGGCATAACAGCAGGAATGTAGAGGAAAATCAGCACATCTGAATACATAAAATTTGCAATCATTCTAAATGTTTGACCAACTGAGTGGTCATTTAATTTGACATCATTTTAACATTGTAAATGGACTACAAGTGAAAAAGAGCTTTGTTTTCTTTTCAACAAAGGGAGAGAACACTAATGTACTATCCTATTAGCAAACTGATGCTGGAATAAATTACTTTCCAAAGTATAGCTCTAGAGGTCAAATATTGATTTGCTTCCACATCCTGCTCACAAACTACTCCTTAAAAAAAAAAAATCATGTGGTGATTATTTTAAATTGGATCATGAGGTTTTTTTACTGATTAAACATGTTTTTTTTTTTTACTGAATCTTTGACTGTGTTTTGCTTTCACTACTACATGTTAGAGAGGAGAAACAGCACTACATATGGCTGCCAGAGCTGGCCAAGCAGAAGTTGTTCGATACCTAGTACAAAATGGAGCTCAGGTAGAAGCTAAAGCTAAGGTAAGGTGATATTCCACATATAATAAATAAACAAAGGGTACACTTAGCAAAGCCAGGACGTTTTGCCAATTAAAGTGAAACATTTTCTTCCCAGCCTCTGGGGAGGGAGCAAGGAAGTGAAACCATGTGTTGGTCTTTATATTGTGGTGATGATCTTTTTTGTTTCTGTTTGGTGCTCAGATACTACGGTGAGGGCACTACAAATGTATAGATAAGGTAAATGGGGTCAAGCTGATACTGATGGTCATTTTTCCCCTCAGTTTTACTGGATGGGGGGAAATTGTTTTTATTATGTGTGAAACTATCATCCCTGTGCCATAGGCATCTGCTGTCATCTCACAAAGCTTTGTTCTGTATACATTCAAAAAATAAATATACTTTGAAAGAGTGCTTCACACAGGTCTCCAGACAGTGCTAACATCACTGAAACACCTAAAAGTCAGATGTAGTAGCCTTGCAGAGAAGAAAGCAGTGATGGTTGGACTGCCATGTCACAGTCAGGCAAAAAATACAGTGATTTCAAAGCAATAGCAATTTACCTGTAGGAATTTCTCCATAATAGATCAGATATTAAGGAGTGGATGATTGAAGTAGGATGTCTCAATTGGAAAAAGGTGCTGTCACCAAAGAATGGATAATTAAGTACATTTGGGTTATTCCTAGTCTCTTTGTGGGGAGGAACAAGGGGAGGTGGTGTGACATGGTAGGATAGTTTGTTGAAGACAACTGAGATTGCTTGGAACCAAGATTGTGCAATGTGGAAGTGTAGGAAAATGTCAGTACATAATTTACAGAAACAACTAATGAAAGAAGGTGAAATGATCTGGTAGGCCCCTGGTGCAAGGTCACAGACTACACTTAAGTGACTCAATCTATTTATTTTTCTTCACTGAAAATAATCTGTGAGGCTCTTCTCAGAGCAACTCCTAAGCCTAAATACAGTGGCATTGCTGTTCTGAAATGAGTCATTGCAATCTCTATAAAAGAACATGGATTTCAGTGCCACATAATTTTTGTAGTATTCTGTTTTTAAAAAAATAATAATTGAACAGAACCAAGTATAACAGGCACCCTTACTTTTTTTTTTTTTAACAGATTTGAAACTTTTTACCAGTTTCTCTGGAATTCCCCATTATTGAGACAGAGACTATGAAAGGAATTGCTCACTTCTAAATAAACATAAAAGATGTGTTTTAATACATAAAATAAGGAAATTAAGTGCCAAAGATTCTCACTCCATCCCAAACTCCTTCTGGTGTGATTAGATATTGCAGGAGGTCATAGAACAGGTTAAGATCTTTGGACTAGATTTGTAAAGGTATTTAGATGCATACTGGGGTTTTCAAAAGCATCTAGGAGCTTAAAATTCATTGATTTCATTGGGTGTTAGGTGCCTAGATGCTTTCGAAAATCCCACTAAGTGCCTAAATACCTCTACAAATCAGGTCAAGGGACAGCTCTAAATCCACTGTAGCTTTGATGAGGTCCTTAGTACAATATGGCCTGCAATATAATTTCATGGTAAAATGATGCAATGCAGGAACAGATTGAGAAACTTGAATACTTTATTTTCCGTTCTTGATCACATTGTGTGTGGGAAACATTTTCTGTAACAAAGTACCTTCGGGCACTTAATCATATGACAGAGAGGAAAAACAGCATGGACTATTCAGTAGTTTTAGCCTTGATAGAATTAATAGTCATTTACAGTTGCATAACAACAACATCTCAGCAAATAATGTCCTTATGCAGACTGTACTGTACTCCTGTCATCTTTATATTTAGGATGACCAAACGCCACTACACATTTCTGCCCGATTGGGAAAAGCTGATATAGTGCAGCAGTTGTTACAGCAAGGAGCATCTCCGAATGCAGCCACTACTTCTGGGTATACACCACTACATCTTGCTGCTCGAGAGGGACATGAAGATGTAGCCTCAGTTCTTTTGGATCATGGTGCATCTTTAGCTATAATTACAAAGGTAAGGGAGTTGTAGAAGTGATCGCTCAAATGCTTTAAAAGGTTTTGGATTAGTTGCCAGTGAATTTGGTGCAGGAGTCACATGTGCATACCAAGTGACATAGGAATTAACTACATTCTATTATCCAGGAGGATAAAGATAACATGTTTGCACTTCTATGCTTGATTTATAACATAGCCTAGTGATAAAAACATATTGATTTTTTTTTTAGTGTCACAGCTCAATTGTTCTCATGGATATCTATAATCTGCTTTGATAGACTTGTCTAATTTTTAAAGACTAAGCTCAGCACATTTGTCTAGCAATGCCTATCGTGTGTGATGAACATTAGCTGGCATAAGTGCAACATGAACTCCAGAGATAGAATACTAATTTCTAGGTTGTTTACCATAAGACAAAAACATTTCTACTCTTCCAAACAACAAAATGTCTGCCCTTTTCCAGGCAAACTATGGGCATGATTCCATTTGGGTGTATATTGATTTCATAGTGAAAGGAGTGCACAGCTGAAATTTTCACCAAGTGGCATAGATATGAGTGCTTCCCAAACCATGTCCGGGACCACTGGTGACCAATGAAGCACTTGCTGGTTGTCAGTGGAAAGCTACTCTGATTACATAGTTGGCTGCTGCTCCTTGTTTCCTGCTGCTTCAATGGGTGTCTGGGCTTTTCCCTGCAAAGAGCCACCTCAAGGCCCATGAAGGTATCTGGAAACAAAGAAGAGACAGACTAGCTGCACCTACTGTGGTTAACAGCTATGTAAGAGAAGGAAAGGAAACAAGAAGTAACGTGATAGGCCAGAGCCACCTGTGTGACTGGAACTGCCAGACACCTCTGGGAGAGGATTGTCCAAGGCCATCATGTAGCCTTTTTCTCTTACAGAAAGGATTTACTCCTCTGCATGTAGCTGCAAAATATGGAAAAATTGAAGTAGCCAACCTTCTGCTTCAGAAGAATGCATCTCCAGATGCTGCTGGAAAGGTAGGACAGAAAAGGCCACTGCCCACTTTCATGTACATACCCATGTACCATAATACCATAGCAGCTACTTACTATCACACAAGCACTTGCTAATATCCACTACCACAATTTTGGGTTTAATTGAAATCTTCTGTTCATCATCGTATAGCTATATCCCAGTAAGGTCAGCAATCCTATGAGAAATGGATTTTAACATCATTAGGGCAATACTGTCATTTCTTTCATGTGTCCACCCAGGGAAATAAGAAAGTGTAAAGTGCTTCCTGACTCCCCTGCTCAGCCAGAGCACAGGGAAGAGATCGGGGGACAGGACTCTGCTCTCCCGTCCCCCATGCTGGTGAGCAGGGAACTGGAGGAGCCAAGGGTTCACAACGTGACAGTGCTGAGCCAGCATGAATAGGAAAATGGAATGGATCAATAGTGGTTTACTTACACCCTGGGGCAAAGGGAAATTAGGACAGTAGCTGTTATTCAAAGTGCCAATTCCTTTCCTGGTCTGCTCCTGGGACAGTCAGATATGTTCTTCCCCTTCCCTCTAACCCTGGGCAAAGTCACAATCTTACCCTAAATAAGGGTGTGAACAGGGTGTTCACAGACAAGGAACAGCTTTTGTCTCTTCTAATGCGTGTTGTCTCAAAAGTTAATGGAGAGTTTGGAGACAGAAATGAATAATATCACTGTGTTCTCACCGTATCTAGTTTAACCTAATTCTCTGCACTCCTGTATTTTCACTGATGGTAGTTATAACAATGCTTGTTTGTTCTGCATGTGTTTTTAGAGTGGTTTAACTCCACTCCACGTAGCTGCACACTACGATAATCAGAAAGTGGCACTTCTGCTCTTGGACCAGGGAGCTTCACCTCACGCATCTGCAAAGGTACAAATGTTGGTCAATGCAAGGGAACAGCAGACATGCTTTTGATATATTTTTTTCTCTGTTCTGTCTCAGCATTATTCATTATGGCTTCCAGTTACAGTGCACCCTGTTGACCTTGTTCATTAATGTCTTTCGTCCACATGGGGATCTGTAGGTTGATAGAATGACTCAGTGGAGGGGGAAAGTGCGGCAACCAACAAGGTCTTTCCCCACCAAAGGATAGTGTTTATAACAAGGAAGTAGAATTAGTTAACAGAGTAGAATCCCCACCCCCACCAGCTTAGGTTTCAGTCAGGTCCCATGACCACTGAGTATGGAGCCCATCTTGCCTCCCACTACGCATTCTCCCTAACACTGTCTCACATGCGACCACCTTTATGTCCCTTCCCCTTAGCATCTGTGCTAAGGTAGATGGGGGGAAATGAGCTGGGGTTAACTCCCTGTTCAGCAGACACCAAGTAATAGCCCTGCACTTTGTCACAGCATCCTTTTAGGAAAACACGTTAGGATGGGATTTGTCAGTTTGAGCATTAGTATTCTTCATAAGCATTTCTGAAGCACTGCAAATGGATCTCATTACAGTATTTAGAAATAGAAAAACACAGCCACAGCCCTGAACAGATTGCAATTTAATGTAGACAGGACAGGACAAAACAAAACACAGCACAAGAATTCAGGTGTGTGTGGGGGAAGGGGGAGCATGGGAGTGATATAGAGAGAGCAACATCTGCATAAATGAGCCTAAAAATATTGATATATGAATATAAAACTTAAAAAGGGGTGTGGGAAGTCCAATGTTCCTGAATCCATGATGGGCTCTTCTGAATATCCCACAGCATCCCCTGGACTCAGAAAGCCCAGGATAATGTAGTTTTCTACATCTACCATTTATCACCAGTGTGTCAACATAAGTAAATAAAACAGCCCGGAAGCATGCTTGGATACGATGGTGATGGGCATAGTCCTAAACAGCATCCCAAACAACAAATATTGAAGATGAAGATTGTGTGCAGAGGCCAAAATCATATATGCACAAACTACACCTCTTGATTGTCTTCCTCTGCGGTGGGACCAAATGCAGACATGATACACAAAGTCTTTCTGCATGGCTAAAGAGGAGACAGATCACAGAGGGAAATGTAGTCTCTTATACATCACATTTCATTGACATTGACTCCCACATGCCCCCTCATAGCCTCAAGGTGGCCCTGCAAGCAGCCCCCTGCCTCAGTTTCACCTTTGAGGGGCTTCTTCAGTAATGCATGCAACAGATCAGTTTCGCAGGCCCTTCAACCAGGATTCTATTTATTTTCCAAGAAACACAAACCAGAAAGAAAACAACAACATAAAGCAAGTCCCAGATTTCTCTGCTGGAGCCTTGCTTTGTACTCCATTCTGGTCTGTCTGAGCACCAGCACACACACAAACACACTGTCCTCTCTACAGCTTCCTGCTGCCCTCAAGAGGGGAATCAGCTGGTCCCTGCTCAGGAGTTCCTCCCGAGTAACCAGGGTTGGCTGGCCGTCTATCCCTTAAGGGGCAACCCACCTTGTTTGGTCACATAATGTGAAGTGCATGAGGGAAGTGAAGTCAAATAAACAGAGAAACAATGGTAAAGCCAAAAATCAATAACTTTTCTAGAGATGTGCCAACACAATGCCCCAGGAAGCGAACTGGGTGATCTCTGATTTTTTCCATCCCAGCACAGTGATTTTAAATGCAGCAGTGAAAGAAACGTCCTTCTGCAGGTGACTAGAAGCTACTGACCTAGTTTTTGCTGAAAGAAACAACTGTCACAGAGCATGGCTCTTCCATATGGTCAAAGACTGTGGCTTCACCAAATGCCAAGAGCTTCTGAAGCCCAAACCAAAATGATAAAATTACAGCATAAAGATAACCAGAGTCTCATATTCTGTCACCTCATTCACACATCTGTAACAAATGGGTTAGCAGCTGCCACTTGTGGTTTTTGGTGCTAGCTGAAAGGCTTCTTAAAACACAACATTTGTTAGTATTTTACAGCAAGTGAACCACAGCAACACACTGAGTTGAGCATAAATACTAACTGAAATTAACAATAGCATGCTATGGCCTTCGGCGATATGCTGTGCAGTCAACTAATAGATGATGTGATCATGGGGCAGATGAACTCCCATTCCTTTTGTAAATTCAGTCTGATAAATAAATGTGTAATGTCGTATAGATCATCATTAGTACCACAATCAGCTTCTTCAACAATTGTTTTTTAGCCCTGCTGTACCTCTTTAACATTGACCTTTTGACTGGCCCATCAGACTGGCATTACAATATTCACTTCAAAAAGTGAGCTGTGAAAGAGTGAATTAGTTGTAGTCCCAGACCCCTGGTGCAACTGAAAACTGGGATGGACGGTTAATGCTGACATTGCTGTATTTTGCTCTGTGCCTATTTCTTTTTACAGTGTTCATCTTGGTCTTAGATAGCAGCAATTAATTTGAGTTCACTATCCATTTTGCAATCCTTGTCCTTAATTCTCTTCTCTAGTTTTCAGTTGCCATCTCTATCTACCCTTACACTCATCCCTTGTTTTTTCCTCTTACAGTCAGAATAATCAAACACTTCCCCCTGAACATCTCCCATTCCCTGTAAGGCTATTTATTGTGATAGTTGGGTCCTTATCATGAGGAAAAGATGCAGATTGAGAGTGAGCTGAATTTTTACTTGTCTTTTCAGCTCTTTATTTGCGTACTCTTGGTGACTTACAACTTTCAGTTTCACTGAGTAAAATACAGTTATGAACATATGAAAATGCATTTGCAAAAAAAGTAAACTCTGCCTTTTTGCAAGATGTACAAAATGCACTGGTTTTCCTTCACATGTTAGGGGCTGGACTTACTTTTGAAGCTACCAGGCACATATCAGAGGTATTTTCAGCTGTTCTATATGTTTCTCTTGTGCTGAAAGTTCTTTTTACTCTTTTAAGAATGTGAACCTTTTTTCAAATGAAAATAGAATTTATTAACTCTGTACTTCCTTTTATTTATGTATTGCCTCTGTTTCAGAAGCTTGGCTTCGTAGGGGGCATGTAGCCAATGGCTAGGAATATGCACATGCTTTTGTGCTCAGTTCCATAGCTAGACTTAGAAAGTTCACTTTTATGTTTGGCATCAGACTGAGCTGGATGGCCTTGATGGGGTTGGAGAGAAAGGAAACAGTTCTTTCTCTTTGGTCAGAGGGATTGTAAACTGTACTCAGCCAATATTTGATCTGAAGGCTAGTTGCCTTCAGACAATAGTAATATGGTCTTTCCACTCCCTCCCTGCTCAGTGGCGCTAGCTCACTAAAGTCAGAAAAAGATATTTTTTCACAGACAGTAGTTTTTGGTCCTACAGCTAGGAACCAAGTTAAAGAGCCTGGTTTACATTCAATTTAAACAAGGTCTCAGCTAAACCAGTGTCTAAAACTGTTTCCAACAGCCAGTGTGGAAAAGCTAAAACTGGTTAGAACAGTACTGAAAAATTGTAACAGTACTAAAAACTTGTGTTCTACCATCGACCCTGTCTGCAATGACTGATCAAACATATTTGAAACAAGTTTAGCTAGAAATGTGAATGAATGGACTTTAAATACATGTGCGTGCATAATACCTCTATATTATAGGTGGGGTTGGTGGCATCACCTATTATAGGGTTGCCTATGTGTCCCATTGTAATCCCCTGTTTTCAGTTGCTTATAACTTTGCTAAACTAAACATTTGAGCTAAAATGTTCCATGAATGGAATGGATTCTATTCCTGCCTTTCCTACAGAGTTTCTATGTGATACTAGACAAGTCATTTAAACCAAACATTTTGCAGGTGGTCACTAATTGTGTTTTCCTCATTTTATGAGTGTCCAACTTGAGACCCTGAGATCTGATTGGCAGAAGTGCAGAGCACTCACAGCTGTAACTGAAGTTAGTGGGACTGTGCTTTGAACACACAAAGTGCTAAGTGCTCTGAAAAATTAGGGTCTAAGCATCTCAGATAAAGTACCCAACATCAGGTACTTTTGACCTTTAATCTCTCTGTGCTTCAGCTTCCCATCTATAAAATGTGGATAATATCACCCATTCACTTCATAGGAGTGTTGTGAAAATACATTCATTAATGTTTCTGAAGCACTCTGGTAGTATAGTGATGAGCACCAGAGAAAAGCCCAGGAGGAAATTAATAATTCTATTTTCAGGGTTTGAATAGTGTAGAACAAATAATGCACTGAGCCCACATATTGAACAGTGAGGATAAAATAAAATATTGAATGGCTGCTAATAGAGTGAGCACCATACATTCTGTTTACTGAATGAGGCAGGTGTCCTGTGGAAAAAATAATGTATGAGCATGTAATTAAAGACTGTATTATACTGCATATGCACAACAGGGACAAATTAAGGTTGCAAAGGCAACCTTTGACTTGACAAGTAATGTTCTTTTAACATAATTTTTCTGTTGGCGTGTATGTGTAGAGGTTCCTAGACCAGTGTACTTCAGTGTTCTGGAAGGGCACAGTCTTACACTGAGAACCATCCAGGCAGACTCTTGTGCTCGTGAGGAGTCTCTTCGACTTCACAAGGGCTCCATGTGGGTACTGTAATCCATCCATCTAAATCCATTTGCAGGATCTGACCCTTAATGTCACAGATTTCACTACATCCAGAATTAGTGCTGTCTTTTTTCTGGGTTAATGCTAACAAAACACTGGTGTAACCATGCATGCCCCTATTTGTTCCTGCTTGCATCGCCACACCACAGTCAGTACCTTAGTTCCTGTTGAGTACTGCTCAGCTACCCCTGGAGGCACAAGCTCAAAGAGCGGATTCACCTCCAGAGGATATGCAGTTTTCAGTCACAAGAGGACTGACTCTGACCTGCTCATTAGGACAGGCAATCTCATGCGCCTAGGAAGAGCTGAAGCTGTGAAGGGCAAATAAGTGGGATACAGGCAGAAATACAGGAGTTTAAAAATATCTTTTTTTGGTCTTTGTTACCTCAGCAGCACACAGCAGGAAGTGGAGTGGGTTTCATCATGGTGTGGGACCAAGGCATCTTATTTCCATACACAATGGACTGTTTCTGCCTTTGAGTATATCCTTCAATCACTTCCCCCAAGGAAATTATGAGAGATCAGGAGATCTAGTGGGAGTGGGAAAACAAGTCAAGCATGGGTGCCACTGTGTGAGAGGGTAGATTTAGTGAGTTTCTGGCAGTTGTTCTTCCACTGTTTAAGGAGAAAAGGTTCTTCCACTACCTGAAAAGGGGAGTTGGGTCCTATTTTACCTTGGGTTTGTTTCCAAAGCTGTTAGGGGTTCAGGCCCATGTAGTTTGGAATATTCATGGTACTTGCTATATGGTTCCAACCAGCTGGAATCCCACTTCTTTAAAAGCGCTCTCTCTCTCACGCGCGCGCACACACACACACACACTCTCTCTCTCTTTCTCTCTCTCTCTCTCTTTTCCAATGGTTTGAAAATTAAGATTAACACACTATTTCTAGAAGAATAACAGGACCAGATGCAATAAGCATCATAGTCAGTATCCAAAGGCTGGCCATGCCCCTGACTAGTGTGTTGTCCATGGTTCTTAAATCTGTTTAGCTGATTTAGGCTATGTCTACACTACGGACATACAGCTGTATGGTCGCCTGTGTAGCCACTCTATGCCAGCAGGAGAGTTAAAGATCTCCAAACAACAAGCGGTAGCTATGTCAGCGGGAGACACTCGCTTTTGTCGGTGAAACTTATTCTTGATCAGGGTGTTGACAAAAGTGCTAGTGTAGACAAAGCCTCACACACATTGATTTTAATAAATCTTAAAGAAACTTAGGACTTGTCTTCATGGATAGTTAGTGCATAGCAAGCTGGGGTGTGAAAGTACAGCGCACTAGCCTGTCCCACACTAAAGGTATGTCTACACAGCAATTAAACACCACAGCTGACCCATGTCAGCTGACTCAGGCTTGGGCTGTGGGGCTATTTAATTACTGTGTAGATGCTCTGACTCCAGCCTGAGCCTGAACATCTACACAGCAATTCAACAGCTGTGCAGCCTGAGCCCTGCAAGCCTGAGTCAGCTGACCCAGACAAGCCACAGATGTTTAATTGCTGTGTAGACATACCCTTAATGTCTGCGTGGAGCTTGTTACATTGCACTAAAAGGTAATGTGCCTTGAAACTGCTAAACTTTTAGTACATGGTAGTAGTGTCCACACAGCCACTTAGTGTGCTGTATAACTAGCCACATAGACAAGCGCTTTGTGTGTAAAACAAATTGCAGGTTTTTTGCTAAATCCTGTCCTTCCTTTTGGATCTCTAAGATTATTCTGTACAGTTGAAATTGAATTTGATACTCAGAAATGAACTTATTAGAAATACCTGGATGCACAGATTAGAAAGAAGGAAAGAGTTCAGGGATATGAAACCAGAAGTTCATATTGACATATCCTTTTATGGCCCAAAATAGGGTGTCTAAAACTGCCTCCCAACAAGATTAGGACAAACTTTGCAATAAAGTTTGTGTTACAAGAAAGACTGACCCCAATTCTCATATATAATACTCTGGTTCACACCAAGAAATGGAAGAAAACAAACACGAACAGCTGTTCTGAGTGACTAAAGATGAACATGTATATAATAGCGAATCCCATCCCTTCTGTACATTACAGAGTTAATATGTACTTAGACCTTTAAGGAAAAGTAGCAAATAACTATGAAAGGTGTCTCAAACAGTTATGAAGTCTTTGTTTGTAGATTGCACTGCTCTATATTGGCTACATTTTTCACATTTAGAAAGTGCCATTCAAATTTCTTTCAATTCTCTTATTTACAGAGATGATTTTAAAATAGTTATTAAAGTTCTAATGTGTCACTTTTTAATATGGTCAAATTTTAAGCTCATTCATGTCAGGACTGAATTTTTAGAACTGATCATTTAGGATAATAAAATCAAGTTTGTACAGAAAAGTAATTTACTGTGGTATTTCACAGATGAGCCTGTAATCAAATGTTTTATATTGACAGAATGGTTATACACCACTGCACATAGCTGCCAAGAAAAACCAGATGGATATAGCGACTACATTGCTTGAATATGGTGCTGATGCTAACGCTATTACCAGACAGGGTATTGCCCCTGTACATCTTGCATCCCAGGAAGGCCATGTGGACATGGTGTCATTGCTTCTTACTAGAAATGCTAATGTGAATCTTAGCAACAAGGTAAGTTTGCATTTATTTATTTATTTTTACACTCAGGAAAAGAAAAGGGTAACTAATAAGAAAAGGGGCTAGCAAGTGAATTTTGCATCATCTGATTCTATGAGATTTGAAATTTACAAGCTTTGACAAGTCAAACCAATCGAAGTACCTTCTTTGATAATGTTAGCAGCCCAGTGGATGGGGGGAACTGTAGATGTGATACATCTTGGTTTTAGTAAGGCTTTTGACACAGTCCCACATGACATTTTCAGAAGCAAACTAGGGAAATATAGTCTAGGTGAAATTACAGTAAGGTGGGTACAAAACTGGTTGTCAGACAGTACTCAAAGAGTAATTATCAATAGTTCGTCAAGAATAAGTTGGACAAACACTTGTCATGGGTGGTCTAAATTGACTTGGTCCTGCCTCAGCACAGGGGGCTGGACTATATGACTCGAGGTCCCTTCCAGCCCTACATTTCTATGATTCTATGTAAAGCACACAGGTGTTTGAATTTGTCATCGTTTCTTCTGGTAGAAAATAGAACATAGTAACGGCCATATTAGATCAGACCAACTGTCCATTTTTCTGGAATCCTGTCTGACATTCTCCAGTACCAGATGCTTCATATGAATATGTAAACCCTCCCCTTCTCCCCTGTAATGGACAATTCTGTTGTAACATGCCTATTGGGGAAGTTTCTTCTGAACTCCAGGCTATTTGTGGGCTTGACTCCCGCCATTTTAGCAGATCTATACATGTTCCTTCCATTAAGCAGTGGTAGCCCCTAACTTTGTAAAGAGAAGCTGATTTTTTTTATGGGCTATCAGCAGTATGGTTGTCTGAGATTTTGTTCTTAATGTAAGTGATTCCACTTCCTGGGGCATTCCATTATAGCATTGCAACTTTCCACATGCTTTCTCTTGGGAATTGGAAAGGAAGTGTTTATACATCTGCCAAAGGGTTTATAGGCTGATAAGTCTGCTCAGTGATAATGTCTACAGTAAATGTGCATCCCTAATTCCCTAGATGCCCTCATCTCCATCAGTGTAATTGTACAGTGTGGTTTCTGTATGAATTTATCTGACAAGATTATGAAGGTGAGAGTGAGAAATTTCTCACAAAAATCGTTCCTTGCTCTCAGCAGGTGGAATGGCTCAGTGTCCTCTGAGTCTCTGGGTGTGCTTCATATGACACTTGGAAGCCTATGCTTCATTTCTCCTATTCTAACCTTAAAACTATTCATGGTCCTTCATTAGCATCTATGGCTACCCCTAAATGCAGATGCTGGCTTTTATGTGGTGACACTCTGTACCTCAAAATAACACCTTGTACCCTCATATTCACCACTTGTATATGGTTATGATATATTTTGTACAAAGTATGCCTTGTGAGGTATAATTTGAAAAGTCATAATCTGTTACGTATTACTGTCCTGTTAACGTCTGTACCATCATAATATATGGAGTTATGAGATTTTGCTGTATGTTTGTTACTGAAACATGTGAGTCTGGGGAATGTCCACAGACTAGCTCTTTAGAAATAACAATAACTATAAACAAAGAACTGTCACCTCAAGCTGCACGTATACAGAAGGTGCAAGCAAGAATTTGCAATTCATATGAAGGACTGAGTGCAGAACACATAGGCAATGGGGCTGCCTGACCCCATGACACAGCAAGGACTTTTCCAATAAAAAGGGTCAAGATATAAAAAGGGGGAACAAAGGCCCCTGGCCACCTCTCTTCCCCCACCTGTTCTGAAGGCACCAAGATTGTTTGGAAGACAGAAACATCATTGAATTGGGGGGAGGGATCCTAACTGGAAAACTTTCCAGTTAGCACAGACTGCTGTAAGCTTTTGGGTAAGAGAAACCTTATTGCTTCACATTTGACGTAGCTTGGTAAAGTTTAGGATTTAGACTGCAATTTTATCATTTTATTTCTTTTTGTAACCAATTCTGACCTTTTATGCCTATACCAGTTATAATCAGTAAAAATCTGTCTTTCTGTAGTTAATAAACTTATTTTGATGTTTTATCTAAGCCAGTGTGTTTTTGGCTGAAGGGCTTGGGGAATCTACTCAGGTTAACAAGGGTTGGTGCATATTCATTTTCTTTGCTAACATGACAGAATTTATGAGCTTGTATTGCTTAATAAGTTACTGAGCAGTTCAAAACAGTACATGTCTGGGTTGCAAGGCTGGGACTGGGGATATGCAGGTGTCACCCTGTATGTAATTCAAGAGTGGCTGGACATAGCATTCTGGTATTTGTCTGGGGTGACTTGCATGCTAGGAGCTGGGGTGACTGGGCGGAGTGGCAGCTCACACAGCAAAGCAGGGCCTAGTGCACATGAGGCTGGAGAGTTAAGGAGGCACAACGATCCACCAGTTCAGGTTGTACTCTGGGGCATGTCACATTGGTGCTGCAAGCAGGGTGAAATGCACAGCCTGTTGTACTGAGTGAGATTTGCACTTCATACACTGGTGTAGTGATTTTAAGTGAGACTTTGTGTGGTGGCTGAATACAATCAAGAAAAGATTACACTTTTGTTATTTTCTGTTTGATTATTTTGGGTAAGGGAAATAAGAGCAGAAAAAGCATAAAGATGAGAGAGCGAGCGAAGTAGTTACAAAGTTAGAGCTGTACCGATTGCAGGTAGCAGAAAAAGAGAGAGAACATCAGAGAACCTTGGAGCTAAAGCAACTGGAGGTGGAAGCCCATCAATGAGCCCTGAAAGAGAAGGAAATAACAGCTGCCATAGAACAGCACATCAATGTGCCTTGGAACTGAAACAAGAAGAAGCCTACTTACACATTCATTTTCATATATAAGAGAACACTGTAAATAGCAGAATTTAAATCTGAGTGTTGCTCCTAGAAAACTGGCAGGAGTGTAAACAATTGTTTGATGTTTCTTTTAATCTCATTCATATCAGGAGAGTGAAATAGCCAGGAGAAAATAACCTTGAGCTTTTGTGTTAAAAACCTGTAGTATAATATCTGCTCCATATTTAATATTACATAAAATAATGTTCCTTGTATAATTGCTGTACCTTGTATAGGAAACATTAGCTTGATGTATATTTGATGCTTTTAAATTGTAGTGTCTTGTAATTGAACAAATTTAAACAGTAAACAGATAGATAAATTCTGCCCTCATTTACAAGCTGCAAACTCATTGAGATCAGTACAATTGTATAAGTTACTGAGGAAAGAATTTGGCTCATAATGTTAATATGACTCCTCTGCAAGATGATCATTTGTTGCCCCTAATTTACAGAGTGGACTGACACCACTTCACCTGGCTGCTCAAGAGGACAAAGTCAATGTGGCAGAGGTTCTTGTTAATCAAGGGGCTGTTGTTGATGCACCAACAAAGGTAAGATTAATCAACATTAACTAATGTGTAAATATACCTGAAGAAAAAAATAGAGAAAATACATTATACCCACCTAATGGAAGTGTTTAAAGTCTGTAAGTCCGATTCACCACTACAATACTCCGCGTTTATCCTAGTGTAACTGCAGTAATATCAATGGACTTACATTGGCATGAAGTAACAGTGGTGAATCAGCCCCTGTGAATAACTAGTTAGAAAATATACTTTGAACACTTAAGATCATGTATTCAATGTTATCCAACTTTCCTTTACATAGAAAGGACAGTCTGTGGGCAATATGTTTATTTTTGCAATCTTGTCTGATGTTTGGATCAGTTTTGATTTAATTTAATTTAATTAATTAATATAATTTAATTACATTGTTGTGTTTTGACTGAAGAAAGTAAGCATCCAGTAGGATTGGACTGCATTCTTCATTTAAGCAAACTCGCATAAATGCCAGAGCTTCCACTATCTTGTTTTTCACCGTGTAATACAGTCCCTTAGCACCCATTAGTGTTCTTCGGTGTGTACTACACGTACTCACTCCTCTATCCAACCGGCATTTGAAAAAATAACAACAAAATGGTTCTTTAAAGTGTCTTAGATATCATTGTAAAAGCACTCTTTCAGAAGAGCTGTGTTTCAAACAACATAAACAAAGTAAAAACAAATTAGGCACTCCTGATTATTAGAAATGTTGTGTCCCTTATTATTAGTTCTTGTAAAGAGTAATAGACAGTCACCAATTAAATGGAAGTCTTCCGCTTATCCTGAGCTAAATACTGAATAATGTAACCTTCCATAAACTATTCTTTGAGTGTTACCAACACTGACCTGCTGTAGGATGACCATATGTCTCCTCCCCACTCTGCGCGAGCTCAGGGCACCCGGGCTTTCTCTCCCCCACCATCTTACATGCACGCAGGGGGCAGGGAGCTCTGTCCTCCTGCTGCGCTGGCTCCTCCACGGCATGTTTGGCCAGCCTCCCTGGCAGCCAGGCCTGGGCAGGGAGCGGGACGGAGCTGTTCCTGGTTGCTGCTCTGTGCAGCATAGCCAGCTACCTGGGGGAGAGCTTGGCTGGGAAGGGGTGGCAGCAGCAGCCCGCTCCCTGCCCAGGCTTGGCTTCTGGGGATAGAGGCTGACTCCAAGCATGCTGTGTGGTGGGGGGAGAGGTGGGAGGAGGGCTCTGTCTCACTTGGCCACTGTCCCCGGAACTAAGCCTGGACGGGAGGCAGCCCGATGCTGCAGTCAGGTGTTCTCCCAGGCAGCTGCTGCGCCGCACCAGGCAGCGTTCCAGCAGAGCTGGAAGAGGCTCTGGCCCCGCCCTTTCCGCTCTGGCCCTGGCCCCACCCCTTCCGCTCCCTACCTGGGCGGCTGCTGGGGGGGGCACTTGATCCTGCATACCCCCCAACACGTCTCTACAAAATGGTGTCCTCCAGGTGCGTGCAGGAGCCAGTCCTGGGGCATGCAATGCATGTATTGCATACATGGACAACATGTCATTGTCTATAAGATATTCTGGCCAGACATGACCACCACTAGAATAGGGGGAACCTTCCAAGTAAGTAATATATGTATTCTAATATTAATTAACTTTTACAAGAAATATTTATCCATCATGAGTTCATGACTCACTCAGTCTTCAGGCCAGAATTCCGTTCCTCAAATCCCCCAAAGTTCACTTCAAACCTGCTTCTCCAGTCAACTCTATACATCTGATGGGTCCACAACAGACCATCAGTATACCATCATCTCCAAATTCTATTGATACATTATTTGGGGGAGGGGAGGAACCAAACCATTATTTCCTATGATTTATGGGCATATAGGCAGATCCTATATGTGATAGTGAAGCAACTGATTATAAGTCATGGCAAAGGGAAACGTTTTCAGGCCTGATTCACCACTGTGTTACTTCAATTTTTTATGCTACAGTAACGCCACTGATTTCAGTACAGTAGTTACTCTGGTGTTAAACTGGAGTAAACCCATTGAAATCAGTGAAGTTATTCCATCTTTATATTTGTGCAACACAGTGATAAATCAGGTCCACAGTCTGCAGCCACTACTTCACAGTTATCAATTCAGCTATCTATGAGATGCCCAGCAGCAGCTTCACTTTCCCTGGTCATTCACTGCAGATCCCTCAAGGCTCTCACTTTGTCCTCTTGGAGATGGATCTCACCTGGTATTGAATCTTTCTGTAATCTGAAGTAGCTCAGTAACATTGTAGGACCTGCTGTCTTCACTTAATTAAAAGCAATGTCTAAACTGCACGCTAACCCCTAAACCATACATATTAATGTGTACATTCCCCCTACCCCCATAGTCCTACAAATAGGAAGTAGTATAAGTAGTGCACTGTCAATGGGATCCCTGTCTGCCAATTCAATGGCCACTCCAGGAAAGACCTGAATTTCTTAACTGCAGCACTGAAAACGAACCTGGTCAGTAGATAAAATTATCCAAAAGGAAAGAAAACTTAGTATCACATTTACTTATCCTGTTGTCTGTAACAGGTCCATAGCATGTTCAAAGGACTAGTAAATCACTGAAAATTCATCCAGAACAATAACTGTGTTCACTGGTAGTGAATAGGTGATTGTTACACATTCCCTTCTGGGAGACCACATCTCAGTGGTAGAGAAATCCTCAGGTGTGCCCTGGGGCAGGAACTCAATGTTCAATAGCCAAGAGAAGTCCCAGTGCACTGCATTTTATCTTTCTGCATTTTTATCCACGTATCTAAGCAGAACAGTCATTTTTGGAGTAGCATTTCACGTACAAGGCTAATTTAAATTATTAATGCTGAAGCCCAATTATCCATAATGAGGAGCATCTTGGACTACTTCGCCTTCCTTCTACCATGTTAAGCCTTACTCTCCACTGCATGGGACCATTTGCCCCTTAGGGAGAACATTTCCACCTATTTTTCTTCCAGCACTTGATCTGAGCTGAATGAGTCAGGTGTGCGTGACACAGTTTCTTAATTGTTACATAAAACAGAGACATGGAGGCCAGATTGCCAGGCTCTGGATAGCAGGCCAGACTCTGGTCATCTGAGGACACCAGTCTGCCAAAAAACACTTGCTGTTGTATGAAGACATGTGAGAATCTGTATCCTCTATTTTATCATGGACCACAGTTTCTGGAGAAACCCTGATGATCTGAGTTTATAATGCAAGACCTGACAAACTCTTTACTGCAGTAGGAAACACCCTTCCCCCTTCTGTAATAACTACCTGGCCCCTTCTCTTCGTATTCTATCCAGGTAGCAACTGGGCTATTGATTTACAAAACAGAGTGATACTACTATTATCACTCAATTACAATATTCATTGCAGGAGAAAGAATACTTAATATTTTATCAGTGTCATTTAACTTCATGTGTAGCCACAGGTGAGCTATCATTTTCCTCCTGAGGAATATTATCATCTTTAATCATCATTTATACATCTCTGTAAGCCAACATAGTACTTTACAAACATATATTGCTTGATGCTGCAATCTTTATTCTTGTGAGTACTTCCTACTTATGTACCTGTGCACTTGGACACTGGGACTGTTCAAATCAGTGAGGAATACTCAGAGGACTACAAAGGAAGGGAAGATTGGGCTGAGACGCGTTTTCTGCTTCAAAGGAATAGTAAGGAAGAATAGTTTTGCCACTGCAGGACTTGCTGAGTGACATTTTCTGGCATTTGTTATGTGTCAGAATAATTGATTGTAGTCTGGTCTGATCTAAAATCGTCTCAGAAGTACTATTAGACATATCATATGCAGTTCAATTATAAGTCTTCAGGGTTTTTTTTTGCTTAGGACTTTTTAATTGTATTTTGGAGGAAAATATGAAAGGAAAAATAGCCACTAGTTTTGCAGGCTGCACGTTGACAGTGTTCTGGGGTTCCTCTTCTGGTTCTGCAGCAACAATTAGCTAAACACATGCTAATCCTAGAGCTCTGATGACTTCACTCAAGGATGCTGGTGAATAAACAAAACTGATTTGGCACAACAAAGCAATAGCGATGTTATTGGAAGCTGGCTTTTTCTGTTTTTTAAGCATAGCTATGTTTACTCAAGCTCCACTGGACAGATGGGGGGGAAAGTATTTACTTAAGTTCCCATAGAATCTCTATGGATAGCAATTCTGTGCTTGAATAATAACAGTATAGCAGTATCAGTATACTTCCAACCACCTAACCAGGGTGGTGATGGTGATTGTGAAATGCTCCAGGAGATTATAGAGACTATAAAAATAGAAAACTCAATAATAATGGGGGATTTCAACTATCTCCATATTGACTGGGTATATATCACCTCAGGATGAGATGCAGAGATAAATTTTCTAGACACCATTAATGACTTCTTCTTGGAACAACTAGTCCTAGAACCCACAAGGGGAGAGGCAATTCTTGATTTAATCCTAAGTGGAGCACAGTATCTGGTCCAAGAAATAAATATAGCTGAAGCTCTTGGTAATAGCGACTATAATGTAATTAAATTTAACATCCTGATGGGATGGAAAATACCAAATAGACCCACCACAGTAGCATTTAACTTCAGAAAGCAGAACTGCATAGAAATGAGGAAGCTAGTTAAATGGAAATTAAAAGATACAGTCACAAGAGTGAAATGCATCCAGTGTGCATGGAAACTTTTATAAAACACCATAATAGAGGCTCAAATTAAATGTATGCTCTAAATAAATAAATAAAAGTAAGAGGACCAAAAAAGTTCCACCATGGCTAAATAACAGAGTAAAAGAAGTGGCTAGAGGCAAAAAGACATCCTTTAAAAATTGGAAATCAGATCCTACTGAGGAAAATAGAAAGAAGTATAAACTCTGGCAAGTCAAGTATAGAAGTATAATTAGGAAGGCCAAAAAAGAAATTGAAGAGTAAAGACACAGAAACTAATAGCAACATTTTTTAAAAGTAAATTAGATACAGGAAGCCTGCCAAACAATCAGTGGGGCCACTGGATGATTGAGGTGCTAAAGGAGCACTCAAGGAAGACAAGGCCATTTGCAGAGAAGGTATATTAATTCTTTGCATCGGTCTTCATTGCAGAGGGTGTGAGGGAGATTCCCACACCTGAGCTAGTCTTTTTAGGTGACAAATCTGAGGAACTGTCCCAGATTGAGATGACAGTAGAGGAGGGTTTGGAACAAATTGATAAACAGTAACACGTCACCAAAACCAGGTGGTATTCACCCAAGAATTCTGAAGGAACTCAAATATGAAATTGCAGAACTACTAACTGTGGTATGTAGTCTTTCATTTAAATGAGCTTCTGTACCAGATAGCTGGAGGATAGCTAATGTGATGCCAGTTTTTAAGAAAGGGTCCAGAAATGATCCTGGCAATTACAAGCCAGTAAGCCTAACTTCAGTACCAGGCAAATTAGTTGAAACTACAGTAAAGAACAGAATTATCAGACATATAGTTGAACATGATTAGTTAGGGAAGAGTCAACACAGCTTTTGTAAAGGGAAATCATGCCTCACCAATCTACTAGAATTCTTTGAGGGAGGTCAACAAACATGTGGACAAGGGTCATCTGGTGGATATAATGTACTTGGACTTTCAGAAAGCCTTTTACAAGATCCCTCAACAAAGGCTCTTAAGCAAAGTAGGAAGTCATGGGATAAGAGGGAAGGTCCTCTCATGGATCAGTAACTCATTACAAGATAGGAAACAAAGGGTAGTAATAAATGGTCAGTTTTCAGAATGGTCAGAGGTAAATAGTGATGTCCCCCAAGGGTCTGTACTGGGGACCAGTGCAGTTCAACATATTCATAAATGATCCGGAAAAATAGGTAAAATTTGCAGATGATACGAAATTACTCAAGATAGTTAATTCCAAAGCAGACTGTGAAGAGTTACAAAGAGATCTCACAAAACTAGGTGACTGGGCAACAAAATGGCAGATGAAATTCAATGGTGATAAATGCAAAGTAATGCACATTGGAAAACATAATCCCAACTATACATATAAAATGATGGGGTCTAAATTAGCTGTTACGACATAAGGAAGTGTCATTGGAGTCATTGTGGATAGTTCTCTGAAAACATCCGCTCAAATGTGCAGCAGTAATCAAAAAAGCTAACAGAATGTTAGGAACCATTAGGAAAGGGATAGATAATAAGACAGTAAATATCATAATGCCATTATATAAATCTATAGTACACCCACATCTTGAATACTGAGTGCAGTTCTTGTCAGCCCATCTCTAAAAAAGATATATTCGAATTGGAAAAGGTACTCAGAATGGCAACAAAAATAATTAGGGGTATGGAGAAGCTTCCATATGAGGAGAGGAAAAAAAACACTGGAACTTTTCTGCTTGGAAAAGAGATGATTAAGGAGGGATATGATAGAGGGCTATAGAATCATGAATGGTATGGAGAAAGTTAATCAAGAAGTGTTATTTACCCCTTCACATAATACAAGAACCAGGAGTCATCCAATGAAATAACTAGGCAGCAGGTTTAAAACAAACAAAAGGAAGTACTGCTTGACACAGCGCACGGTCAACCTGCGGGGCTCATTGCCAGGAGATGTTGTGAAGGCCAAAACTCCAATGGATTCACAAAAGAATTGGATAAGTTCATTGGGGTTAGATCCTGCAACGGCTATTAGCCAGGATGGTCAGGGATGCAAGCCCATATCCTGGGTGTGCTAAGCTTCTAATGTCCAGAAGCTGGGAGTGGATGTCAGGGGATCAATCACTCAATAATTGCCCTGTTCTGTTCATTCCCTCTGAAGCCTCTGGCATTGGCCACTGTCAGAAGACAGGATAGTGGGTTATATAGACCACTGGTCTGACCCATTATGGCCATTCTTTTGTTATTATGTTCTTTAAAAGGTAATGCAATGTAAAAATGGAATACCGGTAAAGCACACATTTCAAAATACCCTTCAGAACATGAGGTTCCTTTAATAGTATATTAAAAAACCAAAATATGCTTGTTTAGACTATTTTCACCCCCACCTCCTTTGTCTTGTTTTTCTTCACTCTTCTTTCTGTATCTGGAGCTGGGTGGAGATTTCTAGCTTGAATAGACATACCTGCTACACTAGCGTTAAAATTAGAAGTGTAGGTGCAGCAATGCAAATAGTGAGAGGGGCTAGCCACCTCGGGTACAATCCCAAATGAAACCCTCGGTACATATTCAGGTGTTTAGCCACTCCTGCTGCTCACACCACTGTGTCTGCACTTATGTTTTTAGGTTCAATCAAAGCTAGCACAGGTATGTCTGTATGAGCTGCAAATAACACCTCCAGGTCTAATGTAGACATACCCTAAAACTTCTTCAAAACCTTGGATCTGTGTAGTTCACAGCCACCAGTGTACATTAGGAGTGATTCTTTAGAAGGCAGTGGAGTAAAACTAGTCTCTCTCTCTCTCTCTCTCTCTCTCACACACACACACACACTCACTCACTCACTCACTCTCTCTCTCTCTCTCTCTTCATGTCATCTGCTCCAGACCCTGCCACAGTTAAAGCTTTAAAATGCAACTCACCATTCACAAAGGACAACTTTGGAATTCCACAGCAAAAGCAGAATTTTTGTCATTTCCAGTCCCAGCAGCTTTTCTTTTCTGTGTTTGAATTGCTGGGAATGTAGGCCCTGAAACAGTAAGGTACCTGTGCCTGACTTTAATAGCCACTGAAGTCAATTGAACCACTCCTGCTTATAGTTAGGTATATGGTTAAGAACCTTGCTGGATCAGGACCTTAAATCTAGACTTAGTGCTTGACAGTTTTTCCTTCAGTACTTACATTTCCAGATATATAATAACTGTGTTGATTACATATATATATTATCTTGTTTTCCTAGTACAGCCATAATGCTGAACACTGACAAGAAGGTGAATGCCCTTTTGAAGTTCATTATTATTTGGCTGTTGCACAGTGGCTAGTGTTGTTTTCATGTATAATTTACAGAGCTAGCCTGAGAAAATAAAACCAGATACTGGATTGCCCAAGGGATTGGTAATGGGATTCAGAGCTTTTCTCTCAGTGTTGCCTGGGTGAAGCTAGCACAGATCATTAGTTATTGAAAATTGTTACTGTGTGCTGGCTATTGGGCCCATGTGACAAAAATTGATTGTCTCAATCTAGTTCCTGATTGGAAAGTATCCGGATAATAAAGCCAACACTAAAGTGGCAGTTATTTGTACCCTTGGTAGTATTCTTATCAAGGATTGTGAAATGATGGTGATCAACTACTCTCTTACTCCCTGAATTGGACCTTCCAGGTCAGGGCTGAGGCAAGACAGTGTGGGAAAAGTTGTACTGCCAATATACCTCTTTTGTTGCTAACTAAAAGTGTTCAGTACCTTTCACAAGCACAAAGACAAAAAAATCACAATTTTATTTTTAATTAAAATAATAAGCGATTTTAGTATTAGAAGGAAAACGGAACAGAGATATAGTGGGATGTTGGAAAGAATGCTTGAAATACTTAATCACGGTTATTTAAATGTATCTTTGTTGCATATTATCTATCATATTATCAATTATTACCACAGTTTTTAGATGCATGTTAAACTGTCTAGTGGCCATTGCACTAGAAATTTCCAAACCCCCGCTACCCCGCCGCCCTCCAATAACATTAATAGTGGGCCTTTGCAAGATACTTTATGCAGTTAAACCTTGATTTAGTAAAGTACTTAAACATTCTTAAACTTAAAGATGTGCTTGTGTGCTTTGCTGAATCAAGGTCTCATTGGATTTGTGGTGTCTTGATCTAGAGGAGTTGTCAGCCTAATCAAAAGACATCAGTGAAACTCTATTCAATTGTTCTGTGTTCATTTCTTAGCTCTCACTCTATCTTCAGTGTCTGACAGCAGCAGCAGAAAAAAACAGAGCAGCTTGAGAGTCAGCATGAAGAGAGAGATGCAATAATTCAAGCTGTTAGGATTTATGGTTACTACCAGGGCAAATGAAGGATATTGAAAAGATACCCACTACATGGGGCTTTTAATACTTTTCTCCTCCCAAAAAGGAGTGGGAATACATGTATGTTCCAATACAGGGCCGCCCAGAGGATTCAGGGGGCCTGGGGCAAAGCAATTTTGGGGGCCCCTTCCATAAAAAAAAGTTGCAGTACCATAAAATACTATATTATTGTGTGGGGCCCGGGGTCTGGGGCAAATTACCCCACTTGGCCCACCACCCCCGGGCGGCCCTGTTTCACTACCGTAATATAAAATTGAAAGTCCAATATTTCTGGGTTAATTTTTGGCATGTATTCTTGCTGCTTTTGAGAAGCACTCCCCATCTGTTAGCCCCCATGTTGCTGTCCATTCTTAAACTGACTAGAAGCAATGTAATTAATTGATTACCATGAGGTGACAAAATTAGAAGCTGCATTAAAAAAATCCTGATTTTCTGGAATAAAATATTATTTACTGGTAAGTCTGCTAAGTTCCAGGAAGCTTATGCCAGTAAATATTGGTTTAACTGTAAAATCAAGACGCATCTTCATATGATGTGTCTATAGTTTAAAAATTGTTAACAAAATATGTTTAGCCACCTGTTTATTCATCTACAATGTTCTGAGAACCCAGAATGGGGAATCCAGGTAGCAGTGAGAATTGCTTTCTTGTTCTCTACCCTTGTTTGGCAGTGTAAGCACAGAATCTGCCAGTTGGCATGATTCAGAAATCTTAACAGGATATTCATCTGCAATGAGGAAGTCAAGAAATAAATATAAATTTAGATGCTTGCCGAACTGAAAGCCATTTGTTATTGGAGTCCATTCTGTAGCTGGGAAATAAAGGATATTCTCTTTGGGTCTCAGATTTAAGTAGGCATCTCGGTAGTTAGTTTTAATTTTGTGTTTTGACCCAACATGATTATTGTGGATATTGTTGCCTATTGCTATGAAAGCTGCTTGCTATTGGAAAGAAACTTCATTCTAAAATGTCCAATGTATTCATTTGTGTTCCATGTTGTCTTGTCACATCATCCTATCTTTGCTGATGGCAGCATTACGTTGTATAGCACATGGAGCATGATTAGACATGACACAATATGACCACAAGGTACTGGAAACTTAAGAGAAAATCTTCCAGGGTAGCCCAGTGGTCTAATGGTGGCACAATATGCTGCCACATAGGGATCAGAGTACAGATGCAGAGTTCAGTATTTTCCTCCCAGGCTGGCAGGTGCTGAGATTGCCACCAAGGCAGCATGCTGAACCCCAGAGGGGAGGGAGGGAGTGCCTCATGTCACTCTGCAGTGAACCCACCTCCCTTCCCCAGGCTGGATAGGAAAAGCAACATTAATGGCTTTAGTGAGAGCTGTACTTGGCCGTCATTTCTGGGACACAAGATAGCTGTGCTTTGAGGCCTCCAAGAGGAAAATAGTAGAAAGGAAATAAATGGGGGTGGAGGTCATTCGGAGTTCAAAAACTTCCCTCCGTTCTCTCCCCTACCCCACACATTTCAAAAGGGACAAAAAGAAAACCTTCCAGAGTTAGCACTGTACCTGGTCTCTCATTCAAATTGCTAGCTAGTCAACAATGAGAAAAGAGCCAGCGAGAAAGCAGTAGTGTAGGTAATTGTTCTCCTAGCAGCTTACGGAGGTACAGTAGTAGGTGCCATTAAAATCTTGACATTTACATTTGCAGTGGGTAAATTTAAAGTAGTACTTAATTAAATAGTCTACTTTGTAGTTAGACTTAGTGGTTTCCTTACATGTTACCTTATTTATGATTCACTGAAGTAAAGGCATGTAAATACATACACCGTATTTTACAGTAATTGGCACATTCCCTCAACATGTTTTAAGATAGGGCCATTGGGCACCTTTTGTTTAAAATGGACATGTTGGAGTCTAATTTAAATTGATATGAAGAAAATCCTGAATCCAAATGCGGCAACCACTGAAACATACGTTTTGTGTAAACCATGCAGAGCCATTCACATCTGTATTTTCCTTTTTCTTAAGAGTCATGGCTCAGTGGTCTGAACATAAGATAGGGAGCAGGAGCTCCTGAATTCCAATCCTGACTTTGGCATTCCCTTCCCAGTGTATCTGGGCAAATCACTGAACCTCTGTGCCTCAGTTTCCTCCTTTGTAATATAGAGAGAATAATCCTCACCTATCCAACAGCCAACTGGGTTAATCTTTATAAAGTACTTTGAAAAAGTGTTCTTTTTAGTTGCCCCTCTTCTGAACTGTCCTTCATTGCAGCCCCAGTCTGATTATAATAAAGTAAGCGTATTTATTAAGGAAGAAGAAATAATGTCTTGATGCAGGCAGATGATAAAGGAGGAGATAATTGCTTTAGGAGGTATAATCTGATCATTTCTATCACTTTGTAAGAATCTCAAGCTCTTTCAGATCAACTAACAATATTCTCATTATAGTAAAAAGAAAAAAAAAGAGCGAAGAGATGGGGCGGGGGTGAGGGGCAGCAGCTTTGGTTCTCTCTGATTTGTTCCATTTTATAGTATAACTTCACTATTTATGAAAGTATTTGTTACAATTCTTTACATGTTTCAACACATCATTTAAATTATTTAAAATTTGAATGGTTTCTAAAGTGAGCAGCAAACAGATTGAACACTCTGATTCCCTGTTGCTACATTTAAGTGAGGTTTTTAAGTAGTTTTTAGGATTCTGTTTCTGAGCAGTATATTTATAGAGACAGGCTTATGTTTTAGTTCTTAATTAGAACTCATGCCAAAAAATGTACATGCTTAGCTATGTTCAATTTTATAAGGTGTTTTGGACATGAATCCGGTTTCCCTTATTTGTTTAAGCATCTCATGCCCTGACAGCTCCTGGATTTTGCTGCAGCTTTGGTGGGCATTTCTGAACTGTACATTAATAATGAAAGTCAGGTAGGAAAATAACAAGGAGAAAAATCCATATATTCATCAGTGCAAAAGTTTGCCAGGGTGTTCTGCTAACAAAACACCAGCTTCCACTGGTCTCTGAAACATAAGGCCCAGAACACATTAGGTATGGTCTACATGGCAACAAAACACCTGTGGCTGGCCTGTGTCAGCTACCCAGGTGTAACCCACATACCTTCTGGGTGTGGTCTTCTGTCCCATCTAGTGGCACCGAGACCACTTAAAGAGAGAGAGATACAATGAGTCTGCTCTACAGCCTTAGCTAACAGTTGGTTGGCTTTTAGCTCATGTGGTAGAGGCTCATGCACTAAGCTCCAAAGGTCCTTGGCTCGATCCTGCCTGCCGACAACCGGGATCTGTCAGCGTTACACAGGCTCGGGCTACAAGGTGATAAAATTGCGGTATAGCCATTTGGTCCTGGGCTCTGGGACTCTCCTCCCTGCAATTTTATAGCCCCACAGCCCAAGCTCAGCAAGCCCAAGTCAGTTGACATGAGCCAACCATGGGTGTTTTATTGGAGTGTAAACACACCCTTAAAAAACTAGACTTCATGCCTGAGAACTTTACATTCACCAGCAGGCATTCTGCCTCCCGTAGGACTACTTTGTGCTGCTGGAGTCCACTCAGATCCTAGGCTGCACTTTGGCTCTTCTGGTCAGGATGGAGTTGGCAGTATATTCCATCCATTTTAATTGTTTGTTTGTATTGCAGTAGTGCCTAGAGGACCCAGTCAGGAATCAAGGCCCCACTGTGCTAGACACCGTACACACACACACACTCACTCACTCACTGTAAAAGGATAGTCCCTGCCCCAAAGAACTTGCAGTCTAAGCATAAGAGAAAACTCTGTGAAATCAGCAAGAAATATGCTCAACTTCACAAGAAATGCAAGGCAGCTTCCAGCTTCCCCTTATAGGTTCATTTTGGATAGGGAAGGGAAAAGGTGTGTTCTGTGGGGAAGGAAGGATAAGAAGAGGATGGAGCACATACCTGTCAAGAGATTTTTTTTTTCCGGATGTTTTTCCACATGTTCCCAGAAGGAAAAAAAAACAAAAAAACCCACTACCTGGGGCTTTGCAGTTTTATATTCAGTTTATTGTCAGTAAATGGTAATTGCTTATGTTCATATATTTATTCTTTTTAAAAAACATTCCAGATGGGATACACTCCATTACATGTTGGCTGCCACTATGGAAACATAAAGATTGTTAATTTCCTTCTGCAACACTTTGCTAAAGTTAATGCCAAAACAAAGGTGAGGTTTTCTTTTCCCTTCACTTGTTTTATTTTGTTTAAAAAAACAAAATGCTCTCCTCAGAACACTGCAAACTCTTCTGTTTTTCTATCCTTGGCAGAATGGGTACACCCCTCTACACCAGGCTGCTCAGCAGGGACACACCCATATCATTAACGTCTTGCTCCAGAATGGCGCATCGCCCAATGAACTCACTGTGGTAAGGGACAAGAGAAAAACACATTGTGGGTGGCTTCTTTTCTAGCATGTCAATGCTTTCCCTACAGTAAAAAGTGCTGTGCCACTACATCTCAACAATGGAAATGTAGAAGAATAGGGGGAGGGGAGAGAGCGTGAATCAAACAGCACAGCCAGCCTGTTATCTCAGCTATGAGACATAGCCACCTTAGTGCTCTACTTTTCCTGAAATAGCAACGACTTTAAAATGCATTCATAAGAGAATATAGTGAGGCTTGTCAGAATTCAATTTTTATTTCGACGGATAATATAGAAGTTTATTATTGAGCATTTTCCTCTATTTTAATCAATTTAAATTTTCATAGTTACAAGAAATTATGGGGGTTGCAGCCATGAAAATTATTTAATGACAGTAAATGTTGAGATTCAAAATGTTAAAGCTTTATAACCATTAAAATACAAATTGTCAGCATCACATATCAAAATATACAAAGTAAATATCCTTAAATTGAAGTCTACAAAGTCCTCAGGCAGCATTTTTCTTACTTTGTCTCTCTTTAAATTTCATTATTATTGATGGAAATTGTTTTTCATCTGTTTGTGTCTGTGTGGTGAAATCGATGTTTTCCAACATTTACTGATAAAAATTTAATCCTTCCATCCTACTGGTTATTTCTCTCCTTGCCATTTATGTAAACAGTTAAATGCCTAACGTTACATGTCCTGCTGCCAGAACTTTTTATTGTGTTGACTTATAAATGTTTTCTGAAGTCAATTTTTATTGAATTTATTACTTGTTCTTATAGTTAAGCATTGTTAATGAATTTCCATTTTTATAAATATTTCAATTCTCAGAATGGGAACACTGCCCTGGCCATTGCTAAACGACTTGGCTACATTTCAGTTGTTGACACATTGAAGATAGTGACAGAAGAGACCATGACTACAATTGTAAGTATAGTATATTTCAATAATGAGCGTCAGACTCTTTCTTAATCTACAAAGTTCTACAAACTTGACATTTAGCTTTGTTGATAGATACCTGCTGAGACTGCAATCTGATTGTTAAAGGTGGCTAATACATACTGTTAGCAATATAACATCCATATGCACTCAAATATAAAAAAGAATATCATATTTACAGCAAATTTATGAAAAAAGTGTTAAAATTCAGGTAATAAATATCAACAGAATGTATTGCAAAAACCAAACTGAAATTACGCAGTATAAATAACCAGGGGCCCAATCCTTCAACTAGATCTGCATGGGTGAACTGTCCTTCCTGTGGCGATCTAATTGCAAGCTTGGGGCCTCGGTGAGGTAACTTTCCTCATACGGCTTTGTAAATGAGCAGAAACTAACATAGATCCCCTCTCTTCTTAAGAGACCCAGTTCTGAATACCTGCAGTGATTCACTCTCACCCACTAGTACCTTCAAGTAGTAGCACATAAAATATACTGTTATAGGGGCTTGCAAATGTCATGATTGTATTTAGTTTAAAAGCAGTTCTTCCAAACTGACAAAATTGGCTGGAACACCACTAGAAGTGTTTTTACTGTAATTATGGGCTGCGTCTTGAAGGCAATTACAAGATTAAGTCCCAGTATTATCTGTTAGATGTTAAAGGGACACCATCAATTTAAAAATCTCATCTTACTGTTGTTTCAGGTAACAGTGCCAGTGACCATAACTGAAAAAGATTAGAGTGAAACATACTGCTCAGTTGTTTTCAGCTCAGTTACATTTGACAGCACTTCATCTTTAATCGGGCTCTCTGTTTCTCTTTTAGTCAGTTAGTTAGTTTCTCCTGTTGTTGGTGTGGGTCTTTTGTACAGCAACAGGAGAGAGACAAATATTTTTAATAAGAGGAAAGTTTGATTGTAAAGGCATAAAAATTGGCAAGGGATTCAGCGGCAGGCATAAAAATGACATTGAGCTCATATTTTGAAACTGACTACATTTCAGGTTGATGGTGTCCCCTTGAAAAGAAGACATGTAGGCCCTGGTCCTGCAAACATGCATCTGCATAACTTTACTCATGTCAGTATTCCTACTGAAGTAAATGGGTATAGTCACATGAGTGAAGTTACACACATGGACAAGTGTTTGCGGAGTCAAAGCCTTGCCATATTAATTTTATAACAAACCACAAAATGTTTGAAATAGATACTTAAGGCTCACTCTATGAACAGGCCCAGTGCTGCCATTGTCTGATTTATTATCACATGCTACATTCTCTCTCAAGCAAGCCATTTCAGATTAAGCCAGTTTGAATGCCTTTGAATTTAGAAACACTTTTAACTCAGCAACAGGTGATCACTTGTTTGACAACTTTAATCCAGTTAAATGTACAACTTTCCAGATTTAGCACTGACTACAAATAGTTATTAAATTCATGTTGTAAATTAAGGGAAGCTGAAATTTACTTATATGTAAGGAACATTTTTAAAATGCTTACGCACACCAGCCTCAAAAGGAGGAGATATCTAAATTTGGCAGTATAAGTAAGGTGAACCCATTAGAAATAACGCTAATGCCTCAAATATATTTTGTCTAACAGGAAACCTGTTTTTCACCTTTGCTGGTGACCAGTTCCTAGACCCAGACCTTATAATTTAGAGTGTATGTACATAACTCCTTGCACGACATCCATACATGCATTCTGCAATAATAGTGATGACCAATGTGACACCGGCTGTTGTTTGAGAGCTCACATGGCATTCTTTGGTGAACTTGAATGCACGTACCAGACACAGGAGATTCCTGTACCTTCTCTGCACTCCCTTTTTGCCCCTTGCCAATTGGCACTAAGAGGTTCCTGGGTCACAGGCATCCCGATCTTGCTGACTGCTTAATGGTGTGATGACAATATCTTACAACAGTGGTCACCAACCCGTCGATCGCAATTGACTGGTTGATCCTGGTGACTCTCTGTAGCGGGGCGGCCTGGAAGCCAGGCCGCCCCGCTACATGCTCCCTGGTGATCATGATCTCTGGTGGTGTAGTGGGGCTGCCACTAAGGCAGGCTCCTTGCCTGCTGTGGCCTCACGCTGCTCCCAGAAGCAGCCAGCACGCTCCCGTGGCCCCATAGGGGAGGGGTCTTCGTGTGCTGCTCCTGCCTGCAAGCACCACCCCACAGCTCCCATTGGCTGGGAACAGGGAACTGTGGCCAATGGGAGCTTTGGGAGTGGTGCGCGCAGAGAGGGGCAGCGCGCAGAGCCACGTACCTCCTGACCCCCTCCCAGGGGCCGCACTGCTGCGTTGGCCCCTTCCAGGGATAAGTGCCACCCGGCAGGAGGCCACATCCCAGCCTTGAGCCCCCTCCAAGAGCCAGCATCCCATACCGCCTCCTGCACCCCGAACCCCCTTCTGCACCCCAAGTCCCTGCCCCGGCCCTCCCTCCCAGAGCCAGCACTCTGCACCCCCTCCTGCACCCCAACACTCTGCTCCAGCCCAGAGCCCCCTACTGCACCCAAAAACCCTCCCAGAGCTTGCATCCCTCACTCCCTCCCACACCCCAACCCTGCCCCAGGCTCAGCCCAGAGCCTCCTCCCACACTGCGAACCCTTTGGCCCCAGTCCAGAGCCTGCATCCCCTCCTGAACCCCAACCCTCTGTCCCAACCCAGTGAAAGTGAGTGAGGGTGGGGAAGAGCGAGCAATGGAGAGGGGAGGGATGGAGTGAGCGGGGTGGGGCTTTGGGGAAGGGGCAGGGTTGATCATGGGTTGCCCTTAAATTCAAAACGTGATCTTGGGCATAAAAAGGTTGGAGACCACTGTCTTACGATGTCACTGACCCTTGTTAACCAATCTTCTCTTATTGTCTTTTGGCTATGGATCCATACCCACATAAATTGATATTGCTGGGATGATAAACACCAACATTCATTTGTACCTCCTATTTTTGTCTTAGTAAAGGAAGTGGATAATTGTTCCCATATTTTTTTTTCTTTTTCAACTGATGGCTGCTGAACAAAGTTATCAAAAGAAGCGATACTGAGACATCTTGTGCAGATATTTGTTGAAACGCAAGCAGCACAAGATTTTTTGAATTATCACATAAATCCTCTTCGTAGCTACAAAGGGTCAGATCGTGAGATAATGATCTGCCTTGGTAAGGGGGAGTGTGTAGTTGCACTGTCCCTGGAGCCCAGAAGGGAGATTGTGACTCTGCTCATCCAGAGAGTGAGTAATCTGCTCTGGGTACTTACCTGGCACAGTTATGCCACCCAGCATGTGGGAAGATGGAGCTAAAACTTTGCCCAGTCCCCACTCTGTTCTGGCTACCCCCACCTCTTTCTCTCACAGGGAGGAGAATGTAGTGGCTTGTGCAGATCGCACCCATGCTGCTATTCATGACATGGGGAGCCAGTAAGCCACCATGCTAGCTGGGCACAGTCTGCACCAAAGAAAAACCATTTAAAGCAAGTGAATATTGGTTCCAAAAACCTGGCTAATTTCTTTCTTGATTTTTTTTTCTAAAACTACTGTTTAAAGCAAAACAGAGTAGGAAATAAACATCTTCCTTGTTTTTTGAGCACACTGCAGACAGAAAACTGTCAATATTCACCTCTCAGAATTGTGGTGTCATCAGATTACTTGTGAGTAGCCTGTTAGCAAGGCTGTTGGTTGATATATAGAAGACATTCAGGATCAAAAGCTGGCTTTTATCTTTGTTACTTCATGTGCGCTTTCCCTCTTGTCACTTCCATAGCTGTGTTCTATAATTCATTAGCTTATATAAAACCTATATTGCTCTGTCTTAAAATGTGCTAACAAGATAAACTTCAAAACAAAGAAATACTGTTAGTTATGCTGGATAATAAGCACCAATCACCACTGCTTCTAGATCTTTTTGGCACCTCTCTTCATACCTTCTCTAAAAGTTACTTATCTCTAGGGAGATTCTAAAATATTTTTCTGCAACGGGAACAAGGCTTATTGAACAGCTGACACCATAAAAAAGAGTTGTAGGAGAGCAGCATAAACAGGAATTTGTTATCCCAAGCCCAGGCTTGTAGAGATCTAGATAATTGTAGGTCAAGTATATTCACTGTTGCACACTGAGAACTCTAAATACAGGAGGCTCATTCTTAGCCTGTACAACTAATGAATTAGTTGGGTTCATGTCACATAGGTAGGAAGGTATATTATTTAATATGTGCTATAAGTAGAGAAAAGTTGCATTACATCTTATTGTGAATTAGACTACAAGAAATGTGAGGTACAAAAAGCACTGTACAGCCCAAAATGCCTTCTAGGTTAGACACAGCTCAGTCACAGAAGCCCAGAAAATAGTTTTCATTAAAATCAAGATGTTGGTAATCAGTCACCAACATGGTATGGTGCATTTTAGACTCTTGGCACTTTGAGATGGAATCTGAATTACTGAGGGCATTATATTCTCATGTCAAGTAGTCATCTAATTTAAAGATCTTTTGAGGATATTCAGCCAAATCTATCCCATCTGTTATTCAATTTAAGGTGGTACAAAGGGTGAATATGGGTTACTGTATTGTGATTTTTTACACATACTGTAATAAAACTCTAATAATGGCTGAACAAATTCTGTGTGTGATCTTTGATCTATTCAATTCAGTCTGTATAGACATAGCTGAGGTAAAATCTTTGAACATGCATTGGCAGAACCTTCTAAAGATGGTAGTTTAACTAAAAGGTGCTAGAAATTCTTACACTCATTTTGTTCTGTGGGAATTATTTAAGGTAAGTAATAAGTTCTGAGCTGCCATGCTCATGAAGGAATGCTTCCATTATATCAAATGAGGACAGGAGCCAAACAGACGTAAACTTGCCACAGAATTATTTATGAAGCCAGACAAAAATAAAGTATATAAAGATAGATGTAGAATGACAAGCTTAAAAGTTTGGATCAAAGACCACAACCAGAATCTTTTCAGTCATTTTTCCTCCTAAAACTTTGTTAATCATTTTTTAACTTTGTGTCTGATGACGGGGAAATAACAGTAGTAGAATAAGAGGAAACACAAATGTGGGCATATATTTGAATACCACTGATCATCCTGGCTTGGATACAGCTATACCAAACCTGTACAGATTTTTCTGTAGGATCCAAAACATCATTAGTGCTTGACTGCTGTCTTACTTCAAAGTTTGTGGTTCCTTTTGGGTTTCGATATCCCCTTTTTTTATTAAACCAGCAGGTCAGCTCTGAGGTATCTTGTCATATCTAGCTACTTTCAATGAAGATTTCAGGCATGCAAACTCAGTTTCCCCCAAATCTAAGTCTTCTTATACTGCTCCCTGAACCTGAATGAGAATAAATGACAGAAGTAAAAATCAACCATCTGAATGCATTCTGTGCAAAATTTTCTGATGAGTATCATAGATAACCATAATATTATTGCAGTTGTCACTATGGAAAATATAGGCAGTTCAAGATAAGGTATGTATTTAAAAATATTGCAGAGAAAATTAGTTCCAAAATCACAAAATACTTCCAATGCAGGAAGAAGGAAACTTCACGCAGCAGAAAGGAACTTAATAGTTTAGGGCTAGATTGTGCTACTCTTGCTCCCATTAAAGTCAATGGGTCTGTAGACAGAGTAAGGTACTACTTTAGGCTCCTGTTTTTTAAAAATCTTGATCTTAAATTCTTTCAGTGTACTTGTTTCTTTTAGGTGATACGATCATCTTTTGGGTCCTCAGAGCATCCTATCTGCTGTATGAGCTTGAATATAGTTACATATGTTGATATAATATTAGGTAGTTTTATTATTTGAATATACTGTACTTCATAATTATATGCAGCTACAGGTTGAAACTGCAGAAAATAAAATAAAGGCTTTTTCTGCTAATTTTAGATCATAAATGTGGCCCATCATGTATTTTTACTTATAAATGTAACAATAAATTTTACATGTTTACATAAAGGTTTTTCTGATGAAAATTTCTGGACTTTGAAATGATCTTATTGTTTAACAGACTGTAACAGAAAAGCATAAAATGAATGTACCAGAAACTATGAATGAAGTTCTTGACATGTCTGATGATGAAGGTATGCAAAAAAGGAAATTTTTATTTACTTTTAAAATTCTATTTGTTGTATCATAGATTGTTTGTTTGTTAAATTATTCCCCCCGCCCCACTGGATAATTGTTGTTGCAAAAAACATTTATTAGTTATGACATTACATTGTTTTGCTGACATATTGATGTTCTACATATTTACTTATATTGTTTACTTAAATCATGCAGTTCGTAAAGCCTACACCCCTGAAATTCTCAGTGATGGTGAATATATGTCAGATGTTGAAGAAGGTATTTGTGCATTTTTGTATTGCAGTGATATTTAACTTCAACATTTTCATTTTATTTTCTAACTTTAGAAATAATCTCTTTTTTTCCCACTAACTTTTCTTATTACCCTACTAGCAAGAATCAGTACATTAGACCCGAGTACTTCAGAAAATTGTTTGATTTACTGCTAACATGCTAATTTGCTCCTATCTTTTGCTTCGCTATTTTAAAATCAAATTGCCACTAATTCCCTGGAATATTCTTTCTACTGCTGCTGCTTCATAAATAGAGTGTTGTTTTAGTATTTTATTTTAAAAACTAAATATTTGCCAAAGGGATAAATATACACATTCTTGGAAACAACTGACAATAGGAGATAACTTCTGAAAGGATAGAGTATACATTTTACATTTCTAATGTCTACCCTCCACTATAAAGTGAATTCTGGGATTATTCATTTGCTAGTGAGGACCTACCCTGATCAAAGGAGAGTTCAGAGTAAAAATCCCAATCATCATTTAGTGTAATGTCACATAAGTGCAAGTTCTATTTGCACTGAATAAGATACTGTATTGTACTTAAAAGAAGACGACTCCCATTTTGGTAGGACCACAGCAAGTGCAGTAATTGGGAATGGTGAACATTACTGCCAATACAGTGCTAGACTCAGACACATAGCTGTGCCACCCTGAGAAGAGCCCTGAGAAGGAACTGTGGCTCAGAGAAGGCCTAATTAATCAGGCTTTCTGTAGTGAACTCTGTAGGGGCTGGAATAGAGCCCATTGGTCTTCAACACCATCTATGTGGGGATTTTGAGCCACTGAGCCATTCCAGTGGTTTGTGGTCCCAATCACCCCCTCTATTCTGGCCTGTTCATGGCTAGCAGAGAGACATCTTCCACAGTACCCAGATTATTTTCTTGGCGGGTAAATAGAATGCAACCAGAAGGGACCAAAACAATGCCATTCCTGAAAGTCTGTTGTTGATGGGGGTTTTGTTTTTTAAATGTTCCAAACTGAAGGAAGCTGTCTAGCTCCGTGAGCCTTGTAGTTTTACAGCTGGGTAAAGTTTCAGGAGTTTGATTATTCACACTTGTGTGAAGCCAGATCTTTGGATAGAAATAAGAATATTCTTCTCTGTTCAGAACACCACCTGGAGGTTTCTTCACCTGCTTTCTCACTCCATCTGTACAGCCACAGAGTTTAACAGGTGCAGAGAGTCTTGCTCTTTGTGCTTGGATGAATTTCTTCATCAAGCTGCAAATACCATAGCACCACAGAGAGACCATAATCAAAAATCAAACAGAGTTTCTGAAATTATGAAGAAAGAAATGACAGTATTTTGTACGCTTCCCATTAACTTGCATGATAGCTATAACTTCTCCCAATGTAGTAGTAGCTACTATAGCAGTGGTCTCAATTTTCCTCTCAGACTCTTTATTTAGACTTTTCTGATTCCATGTGTTGTGATGTTTATTTTTACTTTCTTTTATAGTATTTTAAACTTTAGAAAATAAGGACATTTTAGCCAGTAACCATGTTGAAATAATGTTAATTTATGTGCTGAGGCTTTTTTTTTTTTTAATTTCCACCAAGATGTTCCCATTATTGTAACTCCAAGTGGATAACAATGTTGTTATCCATTTGTGGTTAAAAATAAAAGTTTTAGACTATCATTTAGATTTGTACTCTTCACATTCCAATGCAAAATTAGTGTAGCTGACCTGAAGATCAGTATTACTCAAGAAAGAAATAATATTTTGTTGTATTACTGTGCTAGAATAAAGACTGATGCAGTATTTGAGAAATGTTCAGATATGAAATGATACTCAGAATTTGACTGAAAATGTTGCTTTTATTAATGTGTTGCAGCATCTGCAAAGACAAGATGCAAAGTTTGAACAGACTCACAGTAATAGCCTTGAGGTCTGTGGAAAGCTGAAAAGTTTACTAACAATTATTTTTAAAAGGCCAATTTAAAAATTATAAATTATATTATGAATGCCTCTAATAGTAAACAGATTATGAAACAATTTAGATAGAGGAAGCAATCAGTTTGATATATAATGAACCCCAGACATATAGTTTTCAGACTTTATCTCTGTGAATAGGATTTCAGGTTAATAAATAGGTATTTTATTAACCCATAATGATGCATTCAAAGGTGCAGAGTGTGTGTGTGTGTGTGTGAGAGAGAGAGAGAGAGAGAGATTATGATGGATTCTAGACATCTTTTTTTCTTTTAGATTGCAGACTCTTCAGGAGAGGAGCTGTCTTTATTTTGTGTCTTGTTCAGCATCAAGCACACCTTTGGTGGTTAACAAATAAATAAATTAATAATAATAATAATTAATAATAAATTATGGGTCCTCCCTCCATAAATCTTCAGTGCTGGCCAAGTATGTAGATGCAAAACACCCATTTAAAATCATGAGAATCAATACATACAGCGTAACAAAGATGAACTGCTACAAAGAACTTGGAATGGCAAGGTAAATAATGGCTATTGTAAACAGTCTAGTGCGACAGTTGAGAAGTGCCCTAGCCTCACCTCCTGGGACCTGGTTTCAAACTGAATAAATTAAAGCAGAGAGTAGCACAAACTAATACTGCAGATCCAAACAATCCCCAACTTAATTAAAGTTTGGATCATGAACCAAGATGCAACTCAGACCCATATCTAGTTACAGATGACAATGAGTTTTGGAATCTCTTACTCCCAGAGCACAATGTGCAAATACTCACATTGCAACACCCATCTTCCTAACTGGTAGTCTCCATGTTAGAGAAACAAAAGACTTGGATGCACTAGGCATGTCTTCTGGGGGCAGGACTAAAGAGCATTGACAAATGTGTGGGGAAACTGTCACTTGGTTTGCCCAAATTATGTCTTGTTTCCAGTAAATGAATATTTACATGGCAGACATGTAATTCATTTTCTCCACTGAGGGCAGATTGGTTTAGGAGCAACCCAGACCACAAGGAAGGTTCTCGCTCTTCTTTTTTTTCCCTTCCAAAGCTGGAAATGTTCCAAACCTGAGTCATACATGCTTACTTTAGAAACTGTACCCAACATGGATTAAATGCTTGTAAGCAGCTATGGTACAAAAAAAGAAGCCACCATAGTCATAGACACCTGGGTATGTCTTAATGGAAAAATTAACACTAAGCTGCTTCCCCAGATGGTAAGTATTTTACTTAAATGTAGAGAGATTCTATTCTAAGTGAAAACTAAACTTTAATGTTACTTTTAAAGAAATTTCAGATACTGTACAAGTGAACCTGAATGTATAAGAACTAGATTTTCCCCTGAGTGCTATTGTTTGCTTCTGTGAAGGCTTTCTGTCATCTCCATATGTAGGCTTGTGATTCAAGCTTCATGAAGTTGCTTGGAGAACTAGGTTAGGATCCTGTAGCTGGTAGAGGTCAAGGATGGACTTGACTCAAATTCCCAGGCAGTCATTGATGTTGAAGGACAACCTATTATCTGCCTCAGGGCTCTAGGTAACTCCTGCCTGAGCAAGCACATCCAACAGATTGAATGCATCCTTCATGGCACATGTCAGGATTTTAACCTTGTGGAGTAAACTAGAAGCCCTGCTGCAGCTTTAGCTCACTTCCCTTGCATCAACTTTCCTTGCCTGCTCATCAGTTAGCCTTGATATGTCAGCAGCAGCAGGGCGGAGGGAGCAAGTGGAGGGTATGCTGAGATGCAGTATCAGTACTTGCATGAAGCTCTTTCTTTATGTTGGCCCTTGGAGTTTCATTTTCTTTTTGGACTTGGGTAGGTGAAGACAAACTTTTCAGTCTAAACAACAATTAAACTCCCAAAAAGGTGATCTAACCCATATGGTGAAGATTCCTATCTTGATGTGACTAGATGTCGCACAGATCAGCCCATCATACACTAGACCAGGAGTGGGCAAACTTTTTGGCTCGAGGGCCACATCTGGGTATAGAAATTGTATGGTGGGCCATGAATGCTCACAAAATTGAGGTTGGGGTGTGGGAGGAGGTATGGGCTTTGGGCTGAGCATGCAGGTTCCAGAAATGAGGAGTTCCAGGTGTGGGCTCCAGGCTGGGGCAGGGCATATGGGGTGTGTGTGTGAGGGCTCCAGCTGGGGGTGCAGGCTCTGGGTGGGGCTGAGGATGAGGGGTTTGGGGTGCAGGAGGGTGCTACGGGCTGGGACCGAGGGCTTTGGAGGGTGGGAGGGGGATCAGGGCTGGGGCAGGAGGTTGGGGCACGGGGGGTGGCTCAGGGGTGCAAGCTCCAGGCAGCGCTTACCTCAAACGGCTCCCAGAAGCAGTGGCATGTCCCTGCTCCAGCTGCAGGGACGGCACTTGGGACGGGGACAGCGTGTGAAGCGGAGCCCCCTGGCTACTCCTATGCATAGAAGCAGGAGGGGGGACATGCTGCTGCTTCCAGGAGCCGTGCGTAGCAGCCCCTGCCCCTGCCCTTCATCTGGAGCGCTGGAGTGGGGCAAGCTCCAGACCCCACTCCCCAGCAGGAGCTCGAGTGTCGGATTAAAACGGCTGGTGGGCCGAATGTGGCCTATGGGGCATAGTTTGCCCACCTCTGCATTAGACAGACACCCTTCTAAGTCATCAGAGTATATTGTTGGGCCCCCAGGGCACACGGGAGGATCTGGAGGATAACAGGATGCAACTAGGAAAGACCAAAACATTACCATTCTTGAATGTCTGTTGTTGATGGGGTTTTTTGTTTTTAAATGTTAAGAACTGAAGGAAGCTGTCTAGCTCCATACGCAATGTAGTTTTACAGCTGGGTAAAGTTTGAGGAGTTGGATATTCATATTTATTCATATTTGTGTGAAACCAGGTCTTTGAATAGAAAAGAATATGCTCCTCTGTCCTTTGTCACCTGTCCTTTTTCCGATGGATCTGGACTGATTTTGATGGGAAAAATATATAACAAACTGGCTACTATCTGTAGTATCAAATGACCTCTAAATAATGTTTGTACCTATGTTTATCCAGGGATAATAAAGATGACATTTTCTTTCTTCATAAAACACAGTGTCAGTCTGTAGTGTAGTAGGAAAGAAGAGATGAAGGCAGGGCCGGCTCCAGGGTTTTGGCCGCCCCAAGCAGCCAAAACAAAACAAAACAAAACAAAAAGCCGTGATCGCGATCTGCAGCGGTAATTCGGCGGAAGGTGCTTCACTCCCAGGCGGAGTGAGGGACCGTCCGCCGAATTGCCGCCGAATACCTGGATGTGCCGCCCCTCTCCAGAGCGGCCGCCCCAAGCACCTGCTTGAGAAGCTGGTGTCTGGAGCTGGCCCTCGATGAAGGATACCAAGTTGTAACACAACACAGAGATATTCAGTCTTCAGACTAGTTTTCACTAGATACTTCATCTCTTAGTGCTACTTCACCTAGTATAACTTTGTCTGAAATGTATTTTATCCTCAGTATTTCTTCTGAGTTTATATTCCTTTCAAACACAGTATTCTTGCCATCTGAGCCAGAAAGGATTAGGTTTCAGCATCTCAACCTAGTTTTATTATACACAGCCAGATTGTTTATTTCATCCATTTTACTTGAGTCTCCCACAGAATTAAAAGAAAGTGTGTAAAATTCTTTGGAATGACCATGTCCAACGTGTAATATTTTTTTTATTCTACTGGATGTAAAAATGCCTATACAGCCTGATGGAAGTATTCTATCAAGGTAATCCAGCTCACAATTAGATTAGCAATGATACAGGATAATCTCTGAAGTACAGTTTCTGCAGCTCAGCCAGAAGAACCATTTCAACATTCCCAGCTGTAAATCCCCTTGCCATTAACATGCAACTCCTGCAAATGGTGTCTTGAATCTCGGCATTCTTGTCCATCTGTTGAAGAGGCAGGATGCCTTCTCTTCACTTCTTTTCTGAAGGGCATATATACAGACAATTGTAGGTTTAGCTGGCCTATCTGGCAAACACAATGTCTTCTGCAGGAAGTCCTTTCCCTGTGCCAGTACTACTACATATCTGTTTACAGTGTATCATATCCATTCATATTTAGATACATTGAACACTGAAACAAAGCCTTTATTCTGGTTCCATTTTCCCAATTTCCTTTTCCAGTTGTCATTCTTGTTTGTTGAGTGATCTGTCCACCCTGTCGTCTTCAAGTTTGTCAAAAGCACCTATCAGATTAGTATCTGAGAGTAATACTTTGCCTTCAGGGTTTACATCTAGAAAAGCACAAGGAGAAGGTGAGGTCTTGTCCCCATGTTTCCTGCATATTGGCTTGTGAAGTGGAACTGTCATTCGGGTGGGGAGCAATGCGTGTTATCCTTATGCATGGGGTACATGCACATCCCCTGGGTGCACAAAGCCACCTGGGAGAGATTGTGCTTTCTGAGGTAGAGTTTATTCCTAATGCTTTCCAAGGTGTAATGCAGCTCCATACTGCCCCCTATACCTGGCTTTGTGCAAATCACAGTCCGACTCTAATGATATAACTCTGTATGTCCCAAGCACAAAATGTTTGTATCAATTATTAGTCCTCAGGAAAAAGTTTCCAAGTCTAAAGTACAAGATTTGGACCAAAAGATCTCTTCTCTACTTACTGGGGAAAATAAACCTTTAGTGATATGAACTATGTTTTCTCCATTATGGTTTGTGTAGTTAAAGTGTAACTGTCTCTTTTTTGTATATTTTTATAAGTATAAAGCTCTTTTTGTAGTTTAAACACAAATTAGAATGGACAGAAGTTAAACTATTTCATGTCCCTTGCCCCGGATGTAGGTCAACTGTATTCTTGATCCCTCTGCTCCAGTACCCTACCAGGAGTCTGAATTCCTGATTGATTTTCCTCAAACATATCTCAAATGTCTAGTAGAACCTGAAACAAGGTATTTACACAAATGGATACATATTTAAGAATTTAAACAGAGATCATGTAGATCCATATGGGAAGATCTTACAACATAATGCACTGATAGGAGAATATTGCTACTTTTCCCATTATATCTAGTAGAGAAAAAAAATACTAGAGAAAGGAAAGTAATTTTTATTTAGGATATAGCTTGAAGCCATGAAAATAGTCATCCCGTTGTTATTAATCTGGCTCACTGGATTTACGTAAACTCAGGTTTGTTTGCACCTGTTGCATCTTTTCATTAGCAAAGATTTTTACTAAATCAGAGGATCTGAGGATCAAAATTTGTCTTCCAAATAATACTCTGCATCACAGGATGGTACAGTAAAAAATATTTAATGCCCAGTACTTGCTGTTGAAGTTTGACCTCAGCAAATGTTTGTTTTATAATCAGAGTTGGGAAATAGTCTTGGAATATTCCCACGTGATTTCCTTTAGAGCAGGAATTAGTCAGAGCTCTTGACCACCTTCAAAATCCTATCCCTTACTGCAGAGGCGGATTTACAGTAAAACACCGAGTGCCCTGGCATGGGGCCCCTAACGACAGGGGGGCCCAGGGCTGGGCAGCTGTGGGGGCAGAAGCTTGGTTCTGCTGGCTCCTGGGGCTCCTGCTGCAGGCTCCCACCAGCAGCCAAGCTCCCCCTCCCCCATCTCCTCCCCCGAGCCTGCTGCATTCCTGCTCTTCCCCCTCCCAGTGCTGTCCCCGCTGCCAAACAGGGAGGGGAGGAGCAGGGCCGCAGCACGCTCAAGGGAGGAGGCGGAGAAGAGGCAGGGGTGGGGCCTTGGGGAAGGGAGTGGAATTGGGGCAGGGCAGAGCAAAGGCGGGGTCCCTGCATTCCCCCTACACATACCCCCCCCCCCGCCGTGAGCTGCTCAGGGCAGGGGGCTTGGGTGGGGCAGGGAGCGCCTCCACAACCCCAGCCCACATCCTCCAGCCCTGACTTCTGCACCCCCCTCACGCACTCCCTGCCCTCCCTGACTCATGCACCCCGCACACATACCCAGCTCCCCCACACCCCATGCACTGACTTCTGCACCCCCCATATCACCACCTCCACCCTGAGCACCAAACAGGAGCTCCTGAACCCCCTCCCCATTCCTACCTGCACCCCTTGCACCAAATGGAAGCTGCCCCAGGTAAGCACTCCACACCCCAACCTTTTGCCCCAACTCTGAGCCCCCTCCTGCATCCTAACTCTTGGCCAGACCCTGCACCCCAACCCCCAGCCTGCTCCTGCACCCTAAGTCTCTCCCAGACCCTGCACTCTGCACCCCCAGCCCTGACTCCTGCAGCCCTTCACACACTCCCAGCCCTGACTCCTGAATCCTTCTTACACACCTCCAGCCCCCTGCCCACCTCCTCCCCGGAGCGTGCCGTGTCCCTGTTCCTCCCCCCCAGTGCTTGCCACCACCAAACAGCTGTAGTAAGCTCTGGGAGGGGCAGGGAGGAGCGGGAACATGGCATGCTCAGGGGAGGAGGCGGGGCCGGGGCCAGGATTTGGGGAAGGAGTTGATTAGGGGCAGGGAGGGGGTGGAGTTGTGGCGGGGACTTTGGGGAAGGGGTTGGAATGGGGGCAGGAAGGGGGCAGGGCAGGGATGGAGTTGAGACGTGGCCGGAGGCAGAGGGGAGTCAAGCATCCACCGGCGCCATTAGAAGTCAGCGCCTATGCCCCAACCCCCAGCCTGCTCCTGCACCATAACTTCCTCCCAAACCCTGCACCCCCAGCCCTGAGCCCCCTCCCACAACCTAAGTCCTGGCCAGACACCACACCCCAATATTTGTTTACATTTTTTTTATAAAGCGCTCTTATCCAAAGCGCTTTACAATAGGTAGCTAATGGTACAGACAATATTTGGAAAGATCATTAAGTGGTCCGCCGAGACCCCCACTGATTTTCAAGTGGTCTGTGGGAAAATAAGTTAGACTACAAAAACAATCAAGGTACCTCACTTTATTTTCATTTTCTTCCTATTACTTATAGGAGGAGGATGAAGAAAAAAAGAATGAAAAATGGGGGCAGTAGGGAGATAAGAGAGAATGTTCTTTTTCTTGGCTGGGTCCCAAGGAGGGGCCCAAAACATGAAGCTGAGCACAGGGCCTCACTAACTCTAAATCCGCCACTGCCTTACTGGTAGATTCTCCAGTGGTGAGAAGTGTGCTTGGATGGCAGCTGATTTTTCCTGAAATGGCTCTGATGATTCTGAGGATCCTAGTAATGAAATGAGCCTATTTGTTTGCTTTGTGGTGCTGGGTTTTTACTGTATAATGTGACCAGACTATGATCTAGAATCTTTGTGTGGGAGTTGTGGATTTTAGATGTTGGCTTTTTTTCTACAAATAATCAATTTTATAATTATAGACCCTCCTAATAACAAAGCAGAAGTAAAGCTCTGCTTATAAACTAGAGAGTAAGGGTAGGCTGACCAGTCATCCTGTTTTTAAAGGGACATTCCCGTATTTAAGCCTTCCTGCAGGCTTCCCGACTTTTTCTTAAAAATGGGCAAGTTGTCCCATATTTTCTGTCTTCCTCCACCCCCATCAGTACCGGTGAGCCCTGCTGCTGGCTGGATCCCTGCCCACCAGCGGTGAGTGCGGGGGGTAGATCCAGTGGCTGATGACGGGGGTGGGTGTGCAAGGCTGGTGGTGGGGCAAAGATGCAGCGCGGGGCCATCTGCTCCCCCTGCCGGTCTGTCAGCGCAGTCCCTGCTGCATGCTGGCTCTCAGCCAGCAGGGACATGCCCCCATCCTGTTTCTGGCTGGCGCTGGCTGCACGCTGTGAGCTGCAATAGCTGGTGTGTGTGGGCAGGCGCCAGGTGGTGGCTGGTTATGTGTCGCCTCTGTTGCACATGTATCAGCCCTTTACAAGCTCCCCCTCCAGCTGTCCTCTCCCTGCTTTGTCCCTTCACCTCCCTCTTCCACTCCACTGTTCCTCCATATCCCCTCTGTGGGGAGCGACCTGCTCCCAGCGCTGTGTGGAGAACCAGTCCCTGGTTGGAGCGCTCAGCTCACCAACAACCTGGCCGACAGGCTCCTTCCTTCCCCCGCTACCTCTTGCTGGGCTGGTGTCCCGGGAAAGCCCAAGACCCTCCAGACTGGGGCGCTAGCCAGGAGGAGCCAAGACCTGCATGTGCCAAAGCCCTGCACAGCGCTGACAGGAGGAAGCCTCTCCACCCCTCAGCTAAATCAGCTAAGCTCTGGAGTGGCGGTGGGGGGAAAAGTGATTTCCAGCCTGTTCATGCTCTGAACCTGCAGGCTCCACAGCAGCCCCCAGGGCAGGGGCTTAGCACCCTCTTCACCCTCCTCCCCCCATCCGGGTCCTACCCACAGGGAGCGCAGGGCTGCTCTATCTCCTAGGCACCCTTCCCTGCTGAGCCACCTCTTCGGCAGGATTCGCTAAAGCCCCTGTAGTCAGGTTCCCTGGGCCCAGGGCCAGTGCAACCACTAGGCGAACTAGTCGGTCGCCTAGGGTGCCAACTGGCTGGGGGCACCAAAAAGCGGTGCCCTGGCTCTGCAGGGAGGAGCCACCTTCTGGAGGCACCGGAGAACCAGAGCATCAGCCATGGAGGACCCGGCGCGGCGCAGGGAGGATCAGCAGCCCTGCAAAGGCGGCAGCGCCGCTAGCAGGAAACAGCTGCACCCCCCGCCCCTCCTGCCCAGGCTGTGGCCCGGCACCCCCCCCCCTTTGGATGCATGCAGGCGGCGGCCCCTGTGCACCACCCGGCTCTTCCCTCGCCACACTCGGGCTCTGCGGCTCCCGGGAGTGTGAGCCGCCGCCACCGCTGCCCCTCCCGGAGCAGGCTTAGGGTCCCGCGCCCTGGTGGTGGCTCACATGCCCAGGAGCCACAGAGCCCGAGCGCGGCGAGGGGGTAGCTGGGGGGTGCACGGGGGCTGGCGCCTGCATGCATCCGCTGCAGCCTGCAGGAGCCCCGGTGGAGGGGGGTGCTGGGCCGCAGGCTGGGTAGGATGGGTGGTGGGCCCCGCTAGCAGTGCCGCCGCCTTTGCAGGGCTGCTGCCCCCCTGCACTGCGCCATCTCCTCCATGACTGGGGTTCGCCGCCGCCGCAAGCTCTGGCTCTCCGGTGCCTCCGAAAGGCGGCTCCTCCCTGCCAAGCTGCTGCAACGGCCCAAGCCCGGCAAAGCCAGTGAGTGGACTCGGAGCGGGGGCTGCCAGGGTGGAGTGGGGAGGGGAGTGCTTCGGGGAGGGCTGTGCATCCTCCAGGGGAGTTCAGGGGGCAGGGAGGGGGAACCTGGTCTGGGGAGCAGCCCCTGGGCATGGCTGGCCCCTGGGGTCTATAAAGGCACATTGGGATTTGCCCCTCAATGAACCGATGTGCCGGGGTGGGGGGGACGCAAGGTGGACGTTTTGCCTAGGGCACAAAATATCCTTGCACGGGCCCTGGTGCACAATGAATCCTTAGGGCTTAACCCCTTCCTGCCCATGCTGTATGGGCAGGAAGAGACAAGCTGCTTCCAGGTCGGGGGGAGAGGAGAAGAGAGATGAGAGCTGCAAAGACAGGGACCAGGTCATCCCTCCCCTCCTGAAGCAGCTCCCACACAGTGCTGAAAGGCTGCTGCTGGCCACATTCCGGTGTGAACCTGACAGAAATCTGGGGTGGGTGGAGGGAAATGTGACCCTGCATGCCCCCCCTCCCCCCCCCCCCCCCGCCATGTGTTGCTTCAGGAAGATGTGGCGCCAGGTACCAGGAGAGGCGGGTCCGTCCCAGGGGCCCAGCCAGGAAGGGGGGGGTTGGGTCGGTCGGTGGGTCAATCCTGCTATGTGAGAGGGGTGTACGTGTGTGTGTCACCTCTCCCTTTGTGTGTGGGGGGAGGAGGGGGCAGGTGTGTATGTGTTACCCCTCCCCATGTAAACCTAAAGCCTTAAAGATAAGAAGATAAATAAAAAGAATCCAACAAGGCAGTATTTCTTTTTAACAGGGGCTCAGTCAACTTGATAATATGAATGTTTGTACTGCATAGTTTTGATTGATTGCCATTGAACTCACTTGAATATCAGTAATTTTACTAGGTGTATATATGGTCACCCCAAGTAAGGCCCTCTCCCACTTTCCTGCTGGTCAGCTCTCCCCACTCTCCCAGCAATCAGCCACTCCCCTGAACCAGCTCTGACTCCTTATCTTCCAGAGCTGCCTCTCTCGCCTCCTACCTTCTCCTCACGGTCAGCTATTTTTTCCCCCAGGTGTGTATTTCAGTTTTCTCTCTGATCATTCTCAGCTGAATCCTTCTGATAGGAAATGGGGCTCTGGATCTGAGCACCCTTGAATTTGGGAAAAATTCAGATCTGGATCCAAACTTTGTGGCTATCCCTATCTATCTCTATAGTGGGGTTGAACCAAACTATGGGTTCCAAACCCCCCATCAGTGTAGGAAAGTTTAGTACCTGCTCGGGATCCAGATTCGAACTCCTTTGCTTGGGGCCATCTCTCTTCTCAGTAAGTGAGTTTATACATGAGCACATGGCCAGGGCAGACTTTTTAGTGCTTGACAGTCTGGATGGCTTTGCCAGACCCGAAAAGTTGAGCTGTGGCTGGGGAAATGTTTGTAGCTATCTGGTTATACGCTGAGGATTAGCCGCAACTGATGAAGCCCTTTGAAGGCTCTGTAACTAGCACTGCAAGGCATCGCATTTTGATAAGAGTGGAGCCTTCGGGATCTAACCCTTCATGTTTGATTTTCGCCTGCAATGCGCCTGTCTCCTTCTGCTGCCAACAAGACTGCGGCTGCAGCTCCGAGCCCCCCCCCCCCATGTTGTCTCGCCCCACTCAGGCTGCTGCGCTGTGCTCCTCTGCTCCGGGTGTGCTCGCAGCGAAGAGAAAGGGATTAAAGCGCCCACGCAGAGGCCTTTGGAGATCACCATGTTGCTCCCTTTCACACCACTGCATAGGCACCCCGAGTGGTGCAGCAAAGCAGCACAACACACACTGTGGATTGGGAGGAGGGGAAGGGGGAAGAGACGGGGAAAATTTTCCAGCTGACCCAGAGATTCCACTCCCAGCCACCCACCCATCTCCTGTTTCCGGCGGCTCTCTCGTGGTGGCAGAATGACATTCCCCCTCCTTTCTCCCCACCCACCAGAGACGAGAGGGCTGTGTTGCAGACAACCCGGACCTCTGCCATCGCTGGCTACTACTTGTCTTGTTGCTCCCTGACAGGGGCTGAAAGATTGCACTGCAAGGTTCCGGTTAGTGCTGGAGCCAGATTTTCCTCCAAGCCCTCGAGTCCGCTTCAGAACTCAAAGGCAACCCCTTCTGCCCCTTCACCTGAGAATAGCCATAAAGAAGCGTCTGTCGTATCTGTTGCCTGCTTAGCCGAGATCTAAAAAATCAGCTCAGTGGCACTCCCTGGTCCAAACAACACTTTAGTGTATGTACCTTTGTTTCTTAGCCCTGTGTTTGTAATGTCGCATTAATACTAGTTCAGCTGGAATCTCCGGCCAACGGAGTACTGTGCCTAACTCCGTTTTCCTTGATTTTAGGCAGCCCCAGTCAGTACTGTGTTACATGTTTAGCCTCTGAGCCTTCCCTTGGTGTCAAGTTACAGAAAAGCTACACCCTAGCAGTACCCCTATTTACATACAAATAACTCAAGTGCTTGCATTTATGTCGCCATTCAAGAGGCTTGCCAAAGAAGTTTTAATCCAATCAGAAGAAGCTTTAAAAGGATGTCTATAGAGTGATTAAAAAGGATCTTAACTTCAAATAAGTTGTCATTATTTTTCACTTTGTTTCATATTTGCAAAGATTTTTTTTATCTGAGTTGAGAGGACAAAGATACATATTTCTTAAAATACGTACGAAGAGATCAAGGTGTTAAGAAGATCTCAGTTGTGTGGAAAGTGAATATGACCCACAGGGATTAGTTTGCTTGTGCTGGTTTGGAGATTAACTCCTAATCACTGCTTAAAGACTAATAGGACTAATAGGAATTCTTGGAAACATCAGGAAAAAAAACTTATAGACCAGACTGGTGAAAATGGCTTTCCAAAACAGTAAGACTTTTAAAGTTAAATTTAGTATTTAATGTTTTTTCAGAATTTTATGCTCTATGATATATTACAAACATTTTAGCCTTTAAATTGTTACTTAAAATAATCTCTGTTGCTGCGCTGCAGTAGAAAGTTGATCTGTTTATTTTGTCGTTTGCAAACAGTAGCTGAAAGGGTATTTTTAGAATTGATTGGTAGTTTAAAAACAGAGCTCAGTCTGTGGTTTCCTGAATTAAGTGAATGGAAAGTCTAAACTCTACTGAATGAAGAAATTGGAAAAATATAGCTGAGGTTTATGAATCAGTCACCTTTGTGAATGCAACGTGAACTCTTTTCTCTTTTGTGAACTTTTATGTACTCAAAAACGTGTTCAACAAGCAAAGGGATAGAGTTTGAATTTATAAATGTAATAAATTTAGCTACAGTGCTCTGTACTCTGTATTATAGAGAGGACAGGAAAGAAAATCCTAAAACCACAAGGGGCATATTTTAGACCTGCTCTGTCACTGCTGGAATGTAGTTTTCAGTATGATGTAATGGTGTTCAGATGCACTTAGTAAAAGCAAGTTAGTTAGTTAACCCTTTCTAACAGTACTGTGCTCTTTTTAAAGAGCAGCTTTTATTACTTTCAGTTTTCCTTTTTACACATTTACCAGGTTTTTACTTCACAATTAATATCTAGTTAGCTGTTAGTTCATATATATCTAGCATTGTTGAAATTAGCACAGTCATTGGGGTGAATTTTACACTTCAAATTCTTAGTAATTCAAGAATAATTTAGATATATGTTTTGCTCTAATCTATTCTAGTATTAGTCATGATGTCACTCCCCCATCATATACAGTAATGAACATTCTTGACAAATAATTTACTTTATCTTAATAAAATGATCATACTGCTAGGAACCTCAGCATATATTAATGTAAAAAGCATTAAGAAAAATCTAATACTAATTCAAGTTTGTAAAACATTTGGGAGAAAATCAAAAGAAGAGGTGGGCCTGGCCTTCCATTCAGTGTCCATTCAAACATTGCTTCACTCTTCAATGTGAGTCTGCAAACAGATAATGACTAAAAACTGCTATTCAAGATTATAGAATGACCTGCCTTTCATTCATCTTCATGTCTTTTTTTGTAAGGAAGGGGCAAAGACGTTATGCGGTGTTAAACCCATAGAGAGAGGCTTAGGTTGCAAGAATAATTGGCTAACTTCATTCCTGGTATAACTCTTGAATCAGTGGATTTATAGTATCAAGAACTTTGGCCCCTTATACTAACCACTTGTATAGAATTTTTTTCAAACCTATGCAGATGGTAGATAATTGACATTCTACTATGGAAAAAAACCTCTGGGGATGTGATTGATCACTTGTTGGAAAGCAGTGGAAGGATATTATGAATTACTGAACACATGAACATTTATGATACATGTAACTTCTGATTTCAGTTTGCTTTTATACTGGCAGGTGAGGATGCAATGACAGGTGATACAGACAAATATCTTGGGCCGCAGGATCTAAAAGAGTTGGGAGATGATTCCCTGCCTGCTGAAGGATACATGGGCTTTAGTCTAGGAGCCCGCTCTGCCAGGTATTGTATTTAATTTTTATACTTCATCACAAGTACACTCTGTTTCAAATCCAGTGCATTTTTTCACACATTACCAAAATCAATTTTAAATAAAAAATGGTGGATGCATGTTTCAGCAATCTGATAATCCCTTATGTTTAAAATATACATTCATTGCTGTTTGGTTTTGTATTGTTAATTCATGTTGGCTTCATTGTGGCAATGATACAGAAAATTAATTGTTCATTTTTTCTAGTATCCACACTCATGCTCTAGAAATATAAAAAGTGCTTCTTTTCAAACAGCTGGTAACCTACATAGAGCATCTGTCTAAAAGCTAATACAGACCATCTAGCAAAACCAAGCTTCTTTCAGTCATTAGCACATGTTTATATATTCCCTACTGTGCCTGCTTTATCAGATGAATGTAAACACCATAGACTAAAACTGGAAAAAATGAATGATATTCATTTGGCTATATCAATACATTTGTTTCTTTAAAAGTGCAAATTAAGAATCAAATAGAAACATTCAATATAAAAATATTCCAAAAATAAATTAAATTTTTACACTTTTATTGTTAACCCAAATCCATTACCCTATTTCATTTGCTAGGGAATAAACAGATTTCTCGTTAAGGAAAATAGGTCAATATTTCAAAACATATATTACAGAACACTGTTGATTTCAACCCTTGTGTTTCTAGCACAGATGTTTGGATTGTTGAAAATTTTTGCTAAAACTTATTGCATTGTACAATTTGCTTGAAACAAACAAAGCTGTACGCGCAGAGATTACTTCCACAGTTGTGGACTAGCAGGGTGTTTACTGATAGTTGAATTATTTTGAAGCTAATAATTAAACCTCACAAGCCAGAGCCCTGAGGACTTTTTCCTATAGTTTAATGATCTGTTGTAAAAAGTTATTTCATTGTCTAACAGTGAATGGCATCTCCCATAAGGTAAAGCTTGATGTTTATTTTTCACTTGTTTGTTGTGGCTGCATTAGATATTGAAGCATGCACTTTGACTTTGCTCATTTAGTAATGCTCTGTATTCTTTTGTTTTGCTTATAATCCTCAGGTAATGTAATAAATGTTATATTATAATACATTTAGAAGGGATCTTAAAGTACTCTTTAAAATAGTATGTGTGTTAGTTAGAAGATAAGCAAAATGACTTTTACAGGAAAATCTAATAGTTTTATAAGGTTAAATAACATAGTTAACAATCTTAATTTTAAAATATAAGTTATATTATGGACAAAGCCCATCAATACGCTGTAGTTTCAGTATGTGGTAAATGTTCAAGTACATAAGTGGGGGCGAAGAGAATGCAGGTAATGCACAAAATTCTGCTCTAAGATCTCCATGATAAATGTCAACTGTTACTCTGCTCTCCCCACCTGTGTAACTTCCATGCAGGTGAGTGGAAAAGCAGAATATCCAAGGTGAGATCTATCATCTATATCTAAGAATGGAATTGTACCTCCTTTTTTTTCGCTTGAGAGAATTCTAAGGCTTTCATACTTCTGATTTTAACAGCACCATTATTCTTTGTTTCTGTGTAACTCATTTTTACATCTGCATACGTATATGTTATGCTCAGAGGAGACAAATATATAGTGCCTTTTCATGTAATTTATTACATTTAGCAAAAAGCACACTGACTTTATCCTATTATTGATTCTGAGTGTAACATTAAGAAAAAAATACATTAAATATGTCATCCAGCCATAGCATTTTGCTTTTTCCAGTCTGATTCCTCGCTTTCTATTTCTCCTGTTTCTTTTCCCCTATAAATTTCTTTAAATAGTCCTAAAATCAGGTAAGAAGGCATGACACCCTCATGATTTTTCTCTGCTATTGCCATTGCTCATTTTCATTTTACTCAGCATTGTGAAGTGGCATGCCTTTTTGTGTTTAATATTAGAAAATATTCTTTTTTTATGGTGACATAACAAATATGACATGATTTCTTTACAGCCTTTATAATTTAAAAAGTTTGATTAATGTATGCTTATAATAATAAAGGTTCCAATTCTGATTCCATTAAAATTAGCAGGGTGCAGTGTAATGAGAAATTTAGTGAATATTTTGAGGAACTTAGAAAAGTTCTAGTAACAAGTACAAGGTGCATGTAGTAAATTGTAGAGCTTTACATTGAAAAATGATACTTGTTTAAAATCATATTCATCTTTCTAGATGCTGTTTTTTTGTTTGAATTTGTTTTTAGTCACCTAGCAAGCATGTCTGAACTTGTAGCATGTTTTCTAACACATACTATATGTATCTTCCAGGGCTAAATGTAATATGTGCACACATTTATTTTCTTTAGTCACAGCATATTCGGATTTGTCATTCTTAATTTCCAAAGTGTATAACATCCGCAAAATAACACCAAAAACTAATATATTTCCTCACTCTTTAATTGTGAACAAGGAACCTTTTTTACAAATTACTATATTTTTAATTAATGGAAAAATGAATAAATAGGGTTTTCATAATAAAGTTAAAAGTAGCTCAGCCCCAAAAAGCTGAGACAAACTCTGAAAATGGAACCAGCTTAAGACCCTGATCCTGCAGTTTGATCCGTGTGAGCAGAGCCTGCACATACACAGAACCCCAGTGAGGTCAGGATCCACCCGCATGGATTCAATTGCAGGATCAGGGCCTGAAAGTGTTTTGGACATTTTTCAGAGCTAGAATAAATATCTGAATATATTTTTGCATAGATTTAAACTCAATCTGAACAGCAAAGCAATAAGCAAGCATTCCTTAGGACTATTGGTTATGAGTATGATAGAAAAGAAAATAATATTGTAAAAAGTGTAATATTCAATTTTTTTAGTGTCTCATTTATTCTTCTTCAGAGATTATGTATATTTTATCATCTTTTGCATTTCCCTGGAAGTTGCATGTATTAATTTGTTTTTGTTCATCCCATTGTCATCTACATGTTCTATGGTAAATTGTAAATACAACAGCCTCCGCTCCTTCAGTTCGGATAGGTCCTACACTCTGAACCGAAGTTCCTATGCACGAGACAGCATGATGATTGAAGAATTGCTGGTACCGTCAAAGGATCCGGTATGTGCTTTGTACCACCTCGCTAGTGTTTATGTTTTATCTATATAAGGCCGCGTTCTTCAGTCTTTTTACAATGCTTACTGAGACCGCTACCATGTCCATTAACCTGATTGGGGAAAGAAAGGGGTTGAAATAAGGACTGAAGGATTTGCTCCATTGTGGGCTTGATCTTGCAAGAAGCTGAGCACTCTGGTCCTGATCCAGCAAAGCATGTAAGCACATAATTAACGGTGAGCATGTGAGTAGTCCCACTGAAGTCAATGAAACTACTTGTGTAGTTAGGCATGCCCTTAAATGTTTTGTAGGATTAGGGCCAAAGTACTCAGCATCTCTCAGGATTAATCCCTATGTCCACATGTGTTATTGCAGCCTTTTTATGCAGTAATACAAACCATGGACAAAGTTCTGCCCATTTGTGCACTTGTGGGATGCCTTTGATGTCCCTCACATGCATCCAAAGGGAAGAATTTGGCCTTGTGTTTATGATGAAGCTATTTTCACTAACTTTTAACATAGTTTAAAAGTTTGTATAATGATTAATTCAACAAAAGTTGAATCTAGAGCTGCTTACGGTGTGGGAAAGAACTTATTAAAGTTAACAGAGGTTATAACTAAATGCTGTTTGTTTTATGAGTTCTCAGAATTTGCTAGACAGACTTTTTAAAAATTTAAAATCTGACTGATTTATTCTAGTAAATTAACAGAAAAGTTATAGATTTGTTCAGAAGTTGAATAAAAAATTTCATGTCACTTTTGGGGGTAAAAAGATAGCATAGCTGTATTGTGAATTATCTTCATAATACTTGAGGTCTGATCCAGCAGATTTTTATTCATGCACTTAAGGTGAAATTGACCCCGGTTCAGAAGACTAGCACATACCACTTAAGTCCCACTTTTGATTGTTAAACAAGTATTAAAGGAGGTTGTTGTGCTCCATAAACCTACTGTGTGTTACAAAGGAGAACTAGAAAATGAAGCATAACTTATCAGTAATTGTGTTGTAGATCTGTTGTGAAGAATATTGGGTAGCTGTACTTTTGAGGCAAACTCTGTTCTGCATATGCTGTCACAGACTCTACTTTCTCTAGAGGATCTCACACAGGATTTAGTTCTTGGATTAAACAACAGCAAATCTGGAGCTCTCATTAATGCTGATACTGAGCAATACTGTAAAGCATTGGTCTCCAAGCTTTTACACCTAAGATCACTTTTTGAATTTAAGGGCAACCCAGGATCTACCTCGCCCCTTCCCTGAGGCCCTGCATCTTCCCCAAAGCCTCACCCTGCTCACTCCATCCCCCCTCGCCCTCCATCGCTCACTCTCCCCTACCCTCACTCACTTGCACTGGGCTGGGTTTGAGGTTTGGGAGGGGGTGCAGGCTCTGGGCTGGGGCCGAGGGGTTCGCAGTGTGGGAGGGGGCTCTGGGCTGAGCCTGGGGCAGAGGGTTGGGGTGCAGGAGTGGGTGAGGGGTGCAAGCTCTGGGAGGGAGTTTGGGTGCAGGAGGAGGCTCCAGGCTGGGGCAGAGTGTTGGGGTGCAGGGGAGGTGTGGGCTCTGTGTGGGAGTTTGGAGGCAGGAGCTGGCCGCTTCCCGGAGCGGTGTGGGGCCGGGACAGGCAGGGAGCCTGCCTTAGTGGCAGCCCCGCTGCGCCACTGGAGATCATGATCGACTGGGAGATCATCTAGGATTGACCAGTCGATCGCGATCAACCGGTTGGTGACCACTGCTCTAAAGGCTGTTTTTCATGTCTAACCTTCATTTTTATTATTTCAATTTTGTAATAGCGAATACAATTCACTGCAAGTAGAATTTTATGCCCTCTAAGATAGAGGCCAGGCTGGGGTCTTCCTGAAAATCTAATATGGAATGTTATTTTAATTTAAATTTAATTGCTCTTAGGACTTTTGTTATGACCAGGAAAGGATCCAGAGTTTGATTATTATTGTAAGTTTGGGAAGGATGTGAATCACTTTGATGATAATCAGACATTTGATTCCAACTGCACATCTATCTATTTCAATTACAACATAAAAAGAATGTCCATTCCAGGTTCTTTGCACCATTGACAGGTGATTAAAAGTATGATCCTGTCATGATGAAAACAACAGTAACAAACCAACATTTTTCTGTATAAAAGAAGTCACTCCAACAAAATCAGAATTTCCCATCATGGTTTCTGCAAAACTCTAGTCCTGAAATACAAATCCTCACATTCACCTGACTCCCCTCAAACCTCACTCCGCCTCAACATCTGCCAAAATCAATGGGTTTAGGTCAACATATTTGGGCTATTTTGGCTGCCGTGGAAGGAAGTTATTCTGAGGGCAAGGGGCCCACAAAAAGAACATCCTACTAGCAGTTGGCATACCAGTGGAGTTCCAGATAATCTCTGCTGCAGCAGAAAAAAGGTTTTTGTGTCTCAGGAATACAAGCTACAAAGAGCTTTATAGGTCCAAACTTACACCTTAAACTCCATCTAGAAACCAACAGAAAGGCAGTGCAGAGTCTGAAGTATTCGTGCTGTGTGCATATGCTGAGATACAGCACTTAGCAAAGAGCCACATTCTTCTGCAGCATCTTGCTGTTTAAGTGCATGTAAAGGGTAGTCCTATGCAAAGCTCATTACCATATTATAATTTTGCAGTGAAAAAGACATGAATTACTGCCAAGGTCTGTACTTGACAGAGAGGGTCACGGCCTCTTGGATGGATGCAAATGGAGAAAAACCACCATAGTCAGTTCTTCCTAAGATCATCTAGGAGCAGATGAAAATCAAGAGCCATCCCAGATATGGAAGTTTAAAAATCAGTATGTAGCAGCCCTGATTCTCGGCATTGAGTGGTGGTTTCTTGAGAGAAGTTTCTGAAGTCCTCTAAGACCAGTTGGACCTTCTCAATAGTGGCCTTGACAATCTCCACTAACATTGGGCCCAATACTTCCCTGTTAGTCTTCATCAACTATGAAAGACATGGGTCCAAAGCACCATGTGCAACACCGTCCTAATACAAGGAGAGAGTTCAAGTCTCTCTTCCTTCAGGGTCCTGTTGTGCTACCACAGATGTAGACAGGTCGATCGGAATTGGAATGATTTTCTCTTCAGAATTATTTACTTCACAATGGCAGGCACTCAAATCAGCCTCTGGAGAAGACAGCCTAAATTAACCAGTATATCCACTATGTAGGACTTCACAGTTGGTTACTGAATCTCTCCTGTTTGGGTAAGCTCTCCTGGGAGAAAGGGTCACAATTTGCTGCACCTCTCATATCACACAGCAAGGCCATGCAGTCACGCAACTAGCAGGATTACTGCCTTTAGGAGCAATCAGTGAAATTTTGGCAATGCACCTTTGAAACCCTGCTGCTGATAAGGTCACCCAATACAAGATGAAGAGAAGCAAAAATTCTGAATAGTGTTGGAGACAGGATTACAGCAAAACACAAGCGGTTATGAACACTAACATGTTTCCAGTGTAGTGGGCCATGAAGCTCCTAGGGATGCTGTATGTACAGTTTGTCAGAATTGTGGGAAGCAAAGATACTTAGAAAAGGACTCTAGAGGCCAGGTGGGCAGGCAATCCAGACAGATTTCACTCGATGGGAAGATGATGACCAGTGGTGGTTAACAACATATGTCAGTATTGGAACCAGCACTATTTAAACTGCAGACAGGAAGCCTGTTAGCTCTACCCTGTGTAGGATAACCTTGTGTGTCAATCGGGAGCTACTCAGGATTTAAATTGATATGGGAGTAGTACTTTGAACTATATTGCTTATTCCACAGAAAGTTTCTGGGAGGTCAGTTAATGAAACAGATATGGTACTAACATCTTCCCAGATAAGAGACTGCAGCTAAGGGGACATTATGGTGTCAGTGCAGTTCCGTGACGAGTGAGTTGTATTCCCTTATTACTGAGGCTAGAAACCTAGCTTTTTGAGGAAGGGTTCGCCTGGCGAGATGAAGATCTTTGTCTGTATGTGGGGAATGGGAAAAGATTTTTTTAGGGGTTAAAGGCATGTGATTGTTCTTTGTATCAGGGAAGGGTCAATTGAAAAGGGTAAGAGCCAGGTTACAACTGCAAAAAGGTACACAGTGCAAATCCAGTACCAGCTGGGTGAATTGTAGACACTGCAAATGAAGTAACCTCATCTATATTGTTCACTATTTTGTGTCCATGGTGCAGAGGGTTCTATTTGCCTTTGTGGACATTTCAAATTTTTGATGACCCACCAGAGTTCGATCAACAGATGCGTGCTGCCTAAGACCTGTGTGTCCAGCTAACAGAAGGGACAGCATACCAATCTGATCCTCTCTCAAAGTTATCTGCAGGCAGACCTGGCTGCAGGATCTAAAATATGGTGGCTGTAAATACTTCCAAGAGATCTGTTTTGAGTGAATCAGATTATCTACTGTAGGTGTCTGCAGTTTTTCATAAAATAATGGACCAGATAGTAGAGATCCTTTCCCTGGAGTTTGTTATTTGGAGAATATTCTGATTACTGGACAAAGCACTAGGAAACACTATTTGCAAGCAGTCTTACAGCAGCTCTGATGGGCAGGCTTGCATCTCCATCCAGGGCAATGTGCTATTTTGGGGACAGATTTTACTTAGGGCATAGGGCAATGGGAAAAGAAGTGGCAGTGTGTGTAGCTCCTTTCTTCACAAGTATGATGGAATTGTGGCATTTTCTCATCTGCTAGTTTACTATGGCAAATTTTTATGCCGGACCTATCTTCCAAGGTATATGCTGTAATGGAGGATAGAGCTCCATGCCACTGGTCCCCTGAATGCCTGCAAGTATTTAAGCTAACAATGGGGTAATTGCTAACTGCCCCTTTTTTGACGCACTTGTCATCAAATCTTGGCTTTCTCCCTATTTTTGGCCTGCTATGTTTCACCAATGGGAGTTGGTCCATGATTTTTTTGGGATGGGACAGTAATTTCACACCATTTCCCCCAAAACAGTGGAAAAAATCCTTGTTCCTGTTGCCTCCCACACATTACGTTAAATACACAAATGTTGGGCTATTTCAGTTTGCATAACTTTGAAATAATAATCTGTCAGATTGGGGTTAGCTAAATTTTGTAACTAAACCTCAAACCAGACCATGAACCTTTTGGGATTTACCTTAATTTAGCTTTTATACCTGTACAACCATATGATAAATCATTATGTGGTTGCTTTTTTTTAAGTCACATAAATCTAGGGTAATAGAAATTGATGGGATTGGCATTTCCACATGAACTTGAAAGTCAAGGCATCCTGATGCAAATTTATCCTCTCCGTGGAATATGGAAGAATTACTAATGCTCTGTTGAAAAGGATTAGAGAAACTGCCTGCATTAAAAGTTAATTTGTCATTCTTGTACAATGGCCTGGCTGGCATATTGTAGGTATTCAACACTTGCCATACTTTAGCATGCTACATGCCCATAATTATTGTTGTCTGCTTACTTGAATCATTGCACCTGGTTGTCTGAAGTAAGTGTTTTACAGAAAAAACAGGCCCTAATAAAAGAGCTAATCCAAAGAAGAGAAAATCAAAAACTATGTCTGATGTACAGTTGGACAGATGACAGAGCAAAGTTGTACCCTGAAGATTTTGAAACATGCTGTGAGGATATTGACTTTCTTGAAAACAAAGCCAAAATTCAAGAAACATTTAAAGAAAAAAACATTGAAAATGAGTAAAACGAGGGATGCAGGTTCTAGCCTAAAACAAACACTTACTGGTGGTTTATCTTGTGAAACCTTCTCAGTGGAGGACTTTCATATGTCTGTGCTGGTATTTGTTGGATTTATGACTAGAACTGATATTCCCATTTAAAAGGATTCGTTTTTAAATTACCTTTAATGCCAGTATATAAAGGTGGAACCAATGCATTATTCCCAGTGCAGAAATGTTTACCATCTCAGTTTAGATTTGAGTAATTTGTATTCAAAGCAGTTCATGAGATTAAGGTCTAAAAAATGTAAGATAAAAGATCAGATTTGTGTGGTCAGAGAGTATTTGCTATCTTTATTCATGTTTTGGGTACAACCAAAAATACCTTATTTACAAGAAGCACTAAAATTTTGAGAAGAGTGATCTACCCAACCTAGACAGGCTTTTGGTACTGAGTGACAAGCACATTGACTTAGATTGTTCTCTTGGAGTGATGTCTGACAGTGCTTCCTGCATGTTTTAGTGGCATTCACATCACTTGCATTCCTCTCAGGAAATATCCCCATGCAGTATTTGATGATTTAAACAGTATAACTGGTTTAAAAAAAAAAGTTCAGCCGTGATGCACTTCACCAACACAATCCAAAAGAATCTATGGAACCATGGCATGGCATTGTCCCCAAAATGCCTCTATATGGGATGGTGAAAACTGAAATGAGTTACTCCCCTGAAGAGAAAGTTCTTTTTAGTTCTACTTAATTCCTGCAAAAAGGACAATTTCTCTCTGTGTTGCAGTAATACTTTAGGGGCCTAGCTGAAAGTCTGTCAGTATTATTCTAGTGTGATTGACTTATCAATATTTGAAATTCAGTTATGACTAGGGCTTCGTATTTGTCACGGAAGTCATGGTTTCCGTGACTTCTGCAGCAGCCGGTGCAACTGGCCTGGGAGCCACCTGATCAGCTTGGGCAGCCCCTGGGCCAGTCGTACCGGCTGCTGCTGGGGCAGTTTCGCCCCATCCCCCAGCAACAGGAGTTTGGTTGTGGGGGGGCTCAGGGCTGGGGGTTGGGGTGCGGGACTCCCCGGAAGAGCAACAGGAACTCCCCTCCCTCAGCTCCTAGCGCAACGTGCTGTCTCTGCCCGCAGGCATCACCCCCGCAGCTCCCATTGGCCGCAGTTCCGGGGCTTAGGGCAGAGTGGAGGCAGCACATGGAGGTCAGGAGCCGGGTAGGGAGCTTGCCCCAGCCCCGCAGTGCCCCCAGACTGCGCCCCCCTCCCAGCACCTACGGCACCCCCCGGGCCATGCTCCCCCAGCACTTGCAGCGAACCCCCTCCTCCCCCGAGCACCCACACACACCCTGAGCACCTGCGGCACCCCCTGGGCCGTGCACCCCCCAGACATCTCTCCCCCCCCCCAGTTTTAATCAGAGGTATATAGTAAAAGTCATGGACAGGTCAGGGGCCGTGAATTTTTGTTTAGTGCCCTATCCATGATTTTTATTAAAAATACTCGTGACTAAAACATAGCCTTAATTATGACAGTAGGGGGCTAATACTGTGCAGAGTTAAACAGTGTTTAAGTATGTGAGTAGGGGGAACAGCCTTCCATAAAAAATTCCCAGGATAACTCAAGCGATACAGAAAGCAAATACCACATCCCGCCATAGGTTGACACACTGACGGCCTGATTCTGCAGTTCCAACGCAAGCTAAACATCCAATTAAGTCAATAGGAGCTTTGCACGAGTAAGGATTAGAAGCAGAGTCGTCCCTTGGGTACGGCAAATCAGAGTGACCGCTCCGGGCCCCGCGCTTTGGGGGGCCCCGTGCTTCGATAACATCGTGATGAGGCGGGTGGGCGAGTGGGCTGAGGAGGCGAACGGGAAAGCGAGAGGCAGGCTGGTGGAGGAGGAGAGGAAGAGCCCCCCTACCAGAACTTCCTTCTCCACCAGCGCCCTCCTGCCCGCCAGTGGCCCTGCCGATCAGCACCTCCCACTCCCTTCTGCGGTCAGATGTTTCATGGCTTCAGGAGGCGCTGGGGTGGGGGGGGGGGAGAGAAACCTGGGGTGGGGGGGACAGAACTGGGCGGGGAAGGGGTGGGGGTGGGAAGAAGCAGGGTGGGGCCTTGGGGGAAGGGGTGGAGTGGGGGTGGGGTCTGGGCCTTAGAAACTCAGCGCCTATGTTCTGGGGCCTGCACCCCCCCTTAGGGTTGGCCCTGGTTACAAGACAACCCTAGGTGGATTTCCCAGGAATTTTCTGCACAAACAAACAATTTTCCATAGCTTTTTCTTGACCTCACATGTAAATACAAATTGGACAAAAATGTGCGAGAGAGAGCTGTAATTAGGGATGCAGCAAAGCAGAAAAAGAGGAAACTGAAAGTGCTGTAGGATTCATTTAACCTGCTTTGAGAATTCTGTGTTTCCTAGGTCAGTAATTTGCAGCTGCTAGAGCAGAGAAATGTCAGTAGGAGTGTGTGCAGAGGAAGTAATTCTAACTGTAAAATGACAGAGTTGAGATGTGTTGTGCAGAAATGTTTGACTTTTTCATGTTGATTTTAAATATCTGTTTGTTTATCTTTTTGAAGCACCTGACATTTCCAAGGGAATTTGATTCTGATTCTCTCAGACATTATAGCTGGGCTGCAGACACCTTGGACAATGTTAACCTTGTCTCAAGTCCCATCCATTCTGGGTAGGTCATTTAACAGATTTCCTTTTTCATTAAGTGTGAATCTGTACTGTTATGTGGACATTATAACCTACTGAAATTGCTGGTAATGGTTCCAGTCCTACACCAGTTAAAGCCAACGGCAAAACTCTTGTTGACTTCAATGAGAACAGGGTCAGGTCTAAAGGAAATCAAGAATTACATAGAAAGAAAGAACTTGTATTTCAGCCTTCCACAAGGTTTCATCTGAGAAGTGGGCATGAATTTCTGAGACAGGCAGGGATTTAATCAAAGGCCTCTCAATAGTGTTAATAGGAGTTGTGAGCTCAAGTGTTGCATCTCATCATGAAAATTTTCCTTCATGGTTAATTTCCTAGGTACAAGGAAAAGCTGAAATCCCACAGGGAACTTCCTGTAATAAGCTTGTTTTGCCTTTTCTGTTGCTTATGCTTTGCTTTTAAATGTCTTAGGATGATTTTAGTTATGTTGTATTAAATTGTTCAAAATATGAAATTAGAGATACAATGTTATGCTTCACTTGCTGTTCATTTTTCCATAAAAAATGAGAGCTCATAATTTAATCTTTTCGTTTATTTGCACCAACCCTTCCCTTTTCCCACCCCACCTCCCCCAAAAAAATTTCTTTTGACGTTAATTATACAATTCACTACCAATAAAGCATCACTATTATTGCAGTGTTTCTCAATGGTACCACAAGTAATTGAGATATGGGTGATGTTTGAAATGCATATTGTAGAATTTTCTAGTTAAAAAGTGTAAATAACCAAAGGGAATTCTGTGTCACACATGAGCTTACCTAATATCAATATTTGTAGTAAAATTTTCAACAAGAACAGGAAACAAAATTCTGTATTCCTTTTCACTGATTTCTGCTCCCTCCGTCCTCACACACATACATTTTATGACTAGCTTCACTTATTATAATGTAAAGGGTGCATTTTAAACCAACAAGCTCCAAGAGATTCAGAGTTAAGGGTAAGGTCCCAGTTCAGCCAAGCACTTAAGAATGTACTTAAGCAGAGTACAAATATAAAAGATGAGGACTAAGAGAGAGAATTTTAGGTCCCGATCCAACAAAGTACCTGAGCATGTGCTTAACATTGAAGTCAGAGCTTCAAGGAGATTCAGCTCTAAGACTAAAAATTTACCCATTAGTATTGTTATTTTAGCTGAAATTGCCTTCCTGCGCAGACCCTAACAATCATGGACAATTTTGCATGGGCTTGATCCTGCATTCCTTGCATATCTAAAATTCCCAGCCATATCTTAGAGTGTCCCTCTACAACTCCATCTGCAGAGCACTTGCCAACTTTGTGCTCCCAGATTCGGGAGAGCAAGGCACAATCATCTCCCGCTTGGCTATCCCTTTTCCCCATGTACACATATTCAGAAGAAATGATCTAAAATTTGTCCCATGTTCTTAGTTCACCAAAAAAAAAAAAGGGGTGGGTGGGAGATTTTCGTGCGCAAGGAATGGAAGATTTAGCCCCAAATCACCGAACATTCTCAAAGGAGGGAATTATGGCATTAATTTAGCATCTTCTGGCTTTTCTCATTTTAAGCCAAGGTATTTTTTTCATGTTGTTCTTTGAGTTTAGGTAAGTCTTTCTATCAGTGTGTGCTTTGCATCTTTCCCTTAATAGGCATTACACTGCTCAGAAATCTGCTAAGAAACCTGTAACCTACAGATAGGTAAAACACAAATTTGCTGGAGTAATCAACATAGGTTCTTCTGACATACATTTTTCAGGTGTATCCCTGTATACCCACTTCTCCCCATGTCTGCATGTTGCATCTTTTGAACCCTTGGTTTCCTTAGCTCAGTGAAAGAATTAGTACACCAACATTGACATTATTTTAATAAGAAACACAGAAGACCTGGATCCTAGGCTGTAACTATACCATACGTCAGATTAAGCACAGTGCATTCCCGTATCTATAAACTTTCAAAATTCAATTTGAAGAGAAATTTAATGAATGGCTTATGGGAATCACATCTTTTTCAAATGCTTAGCTATATATATCTTCATATACTGTACTTTGGAAAATAAACTGCTGTATGCAAGCACAATGGTTGATTTTCCAAGATACACAGTGAAGCATGCTTGTGGGTATGACATAAATTCAAAGAAACCGTGTATCATTGAATTCTGTGTTGATCTATGATAGGCACAAAAGCGTATGTAGTCTTTTCAGTTCTCCAAGCACTCATGCAACTCCCAGAAATGCTAATGGAAGTTATACGCCAATACTGGGAGGAGACATGACCCTTAAATTAATGCTACATTTAGGAAATATTTTTTTTAGTGTACAGCATATTGTGTATTACAAAACGTGATATATATAAAATGGAAGCCAAATCATTTTTAAAGTTGGCCCTCAAATGCATTGCTTTCATTATTTTTCTGATGGTTACTTTTCTTTGGCTAATTATTGACATTTTCTGTTGCTTGCTTCTAATTATCTTATATTAATTTTTCCCATTTGCTTTCTAAATTATTTTGCAGCTATTCCTCTCCACTTCCCCAGTATGATTCAAGGTGATAACTATGTCCTTTCTGTGAATCCTCATTTAGTTTTATTTATGTCAACTCTCTGTCCACAGTTGAAGTGTGTGTAGATGTTTTTGTAGTGCATCCTCTTATATCCTCCGTCTTTTGTTTATTTTAAAGTAGAAATATTCACTCTTTAGCTTTTAGCTTTGTATTTTAGAGATTATACTTTAGCTGACCTTATTAGACAGGCCTTAAATTAGGTAAACATCAGCTACTAATCCTTTCAGTAGAAACAGTGCATGAAGTATTATTTGAAAATATTATTCACAAGAATTATGTTTTTAAAAGAAAAAATTACCACTCTGAAAATTAAATGAGTAAAATATTATTGGCAATAAATACATTTTTCATATAGCCAGCAATGTGTAAAGATTGGACTGTTTAGGCTTAGTATTTTGGTAACTGCTTGTAGCCTGTGCTCTTTCTGATCCTGCTTGGGTTTGCCATTAATGCACTGTTCAAGTATAGCATATTAACCAGGTGAATAACATTGCCTTTTATATGTGATTGTTTGATTACATTAATATCTTTTATTATATTAATTAAGAATTGGGCTAAAATATGCAAGTATCTGCATACATGATGGACAGTTTTCCTATCTGTGGGGCAACATACTAGGGCAGGAATAACCTGTATGAGATATGAAGCAACCAGGCCAGGGACCACCCTTGCCAAAACTCACAGGCAAATCCCCTTGAAACTCCAACCCTGTTGCAGTATGCCCTTCAGCAGCTCCCTCAGCGGAATATTCACAAAGTGTACCTCTCTCAGGTTATGGGTGAACAGCGACAACGGTTGTGTTCCACTTGGCTGCCTCTTTTTCCTATGTACACATATTTAATCTGAATTAGCCCCATATTTTTAGGTGGCAAAAATCAGGGAAACCTAAAAAGGCAAACAAAGCAAAACCGTAAAAGAGTCCACTTAATATTTCCCTCTCTGTGACCAAGGTCTGTGTGCCCTTGCTTAATATTTTACTTTGTTTTGTAAATTTTAATGGCAAAACTCCCTGAAATCTTTTAACAGCTTGTCAGCAGCTGGCTTACTGCCCATTAGATTTGAAGATTATGCCATGAACATTTCCTTGAGTGAGCTCTGTGAAATCTTACTGATATCAGTAGTGTTGGCCATCTACCAGATAGAGCAATCTTAAGAAGTAAGAGCAACATAAACATGTAGGGCAGGACATGGGATATTTATGATAAATCACAGTTGGAAAATATAAGTGTTCTATGACCAAAGGCAGGTGATAAGCAAAGCTTCTAGCACCTTCAGAGCTTGTTGGTTAGAGCCTGATGTTAGCATACATAGTATTCTGCTATTGACTTCAACCTCACAAAGTCAAATAAGTTTAAAGCCAATAGATGAATAGTTAACTCACTGACCCAAAAGTCTAATTTCATTGTAATTTTTCATTAGTTAGTTGATACTGTCAAAAATAGTAGGTAAAGAAAAAAATAGATAAAGAAATATTGTAGAGAGAAAATATAGGATCTAAAGATAAAACATGTTTGTTATAATTATATATTGGAATCACAAATAGGAACTGATTAATAGGTGAATCCATTGAAATGTACTCTAGTGCATTTAAGTATGCAGATTTTGATATAAAGAGAGTTTTTCACCCAAAACATTATAAAAGTGGTAAATGAATTTAAATTGTCAATATTAAGGATTATCACAAATTACATATCAGATATTTTAAACCTACTTTTATTGACATGCAGATCTAAAACGTATAGAAAATGTTTGATCAACTATTTTATGAAGACTTTTCCCTCTCAGATATATTTATCTCCCATTCCATGCAAACAAACGTTGACTGCTTTTACAGTAGGTAGGGATAAGCCCACTTGCAAAGTTCTGATCCAGACCTCAAGTCCCACATAGTTATGGGGTTCTGATCTGATATGGAGGTTTGAGCCTATATCTACTTATATGAAAAGCATGTAAAATAAGGTGAATCAGTATTCCACACTTTGCTTCTGTATTAAAGTCCTCAAACCTCATGAAACAATAAGTAAAATGGTAATGTGAACCTATGGAAAGTTCATCACCTTCCCATCCTATGTAATCCTTTTTACTTCAGCATGAAGAAAACAAGGTGATTGATTTACCTATAACACAACATGACAGTTTCATTTTTCTACTCCACATGTTTGCTTCTTCCTTGCCCGTCAACTTACATCCTATAAATCAAGAAATAGAAGGGCCTGATCGTTCACCCATTTTGTGGAGACTTGTCCCACTGAAATTACTAAGAATTCTGAGTACGGAGTATTTTCAGGATTGGGCTGTACAGTTTAGCTGTTACTTTTGATATTTTGTCTGTAATCAAAAGGAAATATCAGTATCATACAGAAGCTATCATCTATAGTTCCCAGTGCTCTGTGTGACCTTTCCCAGTGAACAACCGTCTCCATGGCTTCAAGAGGCTCTTGTCCTTCTATGGAATAAATTTATAGCTCTTGTTCTCACTAGAAGAAAGCTGAATTGCCAGAAATACAAAGCTGAATGGATTAATCTGTTAATTATTTTAAGGTTTAATCCTTAAGTGCAGGAAGTATTAGCAACAGCATGGAGAAAGCTGGAATCATGAAATGAAATTAATAGCTACTTCAGGTTTGCACATCACACACCAGGAAACAAACAAAACGTTATTTGTATGAAGAGTTAGTTTATAAACCATGCACCAGAGATGTAGATCCACTACTGCAAGTTCTGTTTAAAGATAGAGTTGTAATCAAGAAATTGCATTGCATTGTATTTGGAGAGGTGGGATGGTATTGCAGAGCCACTGAAGGGATTTGGGCTCCCAATTTCTGTTAATTTCTAATTGAACTTGGATAGCCAATAATTATTATTATTATATTTATAATATGCAGATGTGGGGTTTTTTATAAATAAAATAATAATTGGAGTCCTGAACAACAATAATAAAAACAAAATCGCTTAGCTGACTTTGAAAAACCTACTTATGGAACTTAGTAGGAGGTCAGGGTCTGCTGTCTGCTCTGGGACTAGCGTCTACTTCTTGTGTTTTTTGTCATTTGTGTCAAGGGCATTTAGAGATTTAGGATTAATAAATTTAATATTTTATAAAATGGAATAAATAATACATTTAGAGTTTGTGTTTAATGTTAAAATAAATTGTCTTTTAATATCTCCCATTTTAAAAAAGTTTTAATTTTTTTTTATATTGCAGTTTCTGATATATATAACTGATTTCCTTTTAATTATATAAAAAGCTACAGAAACCTGGGGGGAAAAAACACAAGCGACAAGGGTTTAGAGAGACAAAACACGATATTCCCTGTAGCTTAACCTGTTTACAACAGACATCCATGTCAATATGAAGAGTGATGGAATAATTGATTTTAGAGTGGTCTAAATGTATAGAAAATTGTATGCTTGATGTTCTGATTCATACATATTCACCAGAACCATTTAATAACCTTGTTCATCACTCCCACAGTGTCAGTGTTCACCTGGCAAAGTGTGCTTTTAAATGGGTTTATCCAAAGGCTTTTGAAAGACTGACATCCAAATATAAAAACATGGATTTCTGTTGTCCTTACCCCGTACTGACTGGTTGTCTTGTGCATGTGGGACTCACTACTTTGAATTATAGCGTGTAGCAGAACATTTAGTAATAAAGAACCATTTTAATGCACTAATAATACACTAATATTTAAGTAGCTGTATACATGCTCTATTTAACCCTAGTTTATTTTTCCTAAATATTCAGTAGTACTTGAATCTTCCATCTTATGCTACTAGACCATTAGAAATGTGTGAGTTTTGTTGATTATTGTTTAAATTTAATTATAAATTTAAAGAATCCTGCTAACAGTTATGGCATAGGGGGCGTTTGTTTCTTAACTATCATGTTAGCTGATGCTTTCATCATAATATTTTATTTTATTAGACTCTTCCTGATTTACATAAAGTTTTCCTTGTTTGATTTCTGACCATTTTAATGACATGTTCTCCCTTTCTCTACAGTTTTCTGGTTAGTTTTATGGTTGATGCACGTGGGGGCTCAATGAGGGGTAGTCGCCATCATGGAATGAGAATTATTATTCCACCACGCAAATGTACAGCACCCACCCGCATCACCTGCCGTTTGGTAAAGAGGCATAAACTGGCCACCCCACCACCAATGGTTGAAGGAGAAGGATTAGCCAGTAGACTGGTAGAAATGGGGCCTGCAGGTGCACAGTTTTTAGGGTGAGTTGTTCTATGAATCCCACTGTTAACATTCCATATTGCATCTTTCATTTCCTTCATTTTGTGGATGTAAGTAATTAAATATAGAAACTACTTAATTTGAACATTTAATGTAGGCCTCTGTACTGTATACAGACTCAATTCTGACATTCTTACCTAGGAAAAAGATCTCTGATTTAAAGGGAGTTTTGCCTGTTTAAAAACTGCAGGTTGTGCAAAAAGTAAATAAAGCTATGAACAGGCCAAATTCTGCACTCAACTACGCATGCCTAACTCCCTCTGAAGTCAGTCAGAGTCATGTATATGTATCCAAGGTCAGAATTTAGCTTTCATTCTGTGTGATGAGTAGAATACCAGGTAAATATGACTTTCATAAGAAGGTTCACTATAATTATGTACCATTTTCCAAATGTAGAACAGTATCCTCTCTCAGTGTGTGTGCATAGCCCCCTCCAACACTAATGGGAGTTGCACACCTACATCCAGTAGGGAAAGGACCACTGTGCATGATTCCAGATAACTTAATATAGAACATTATTTAGTACAAATGCTAGTAACTGACATTTTTCAAAGCTAAAATTAGGAGAAACAATCCACTATGATGTGGTTTTTTTTTTAATTATCAATTTTGTTCATTACCATAAGTGGCACCCTGGTGAAAACTGCCGGTTCTGTCGTGAATGACAGTTTGTTCCTAATTTCCCCTTCTTGTTTCTCTTCCTGCTGCATGGATGTTATTCAGTAAACTGCATCTTCCTACCAATCCTCCCCCTCTAAATGAGGGTGAGAGCATGGTTAGCCGAATCCTGCAGCTTGGGCCTCAAGGAACAAAATTTATTGGGTAGGATGCTTATAGAAAAAATACAGAATGTCTACAATTTTTTTTTCTTTCTTTTGTTTTGTTTTTGTTTCCGATTTTTTGTCATTCCCATATTTTTTTCTAGTTTCTAAAGCTTTCAGTTGATTTATGTCACTGAAAGAAAATCATAGTGGCTTGATTTATTATAGCTCTGCTACTGTAACTATCTTGTGCTTTAGGCATGTGACATTCACTGCAAGCATTTTGCTTTCATAACTTGTTGTGCTTTTGTAATTTTTTTAAATTTGAACTGTTTCAACTGCATCAAATACATTTTAATACACAATGACAGCCCTTTAATTTCAACCTTGTGGTAGAGAAGGTATTTACAGGGTTTGAGTCGGTCTATTTCAGGAATAACTCTGTCAAATGTGGATACATATGTTGTACTTATTTGTAAAATATGAGCATGTACAGAAAAAAATATAATTGAATAAATGATTTCATTTAATAAGGATGGAGAAATGATAACCTTTTAAAACTGAAGTAGGCATCAGGTTGAAAAAAATAAAGATTAATTTTGGTACATTTTGGGAAAACAAGTACAATAGCCAAACAAGTTGCAATGTTTATTCTAAAAAAAAGTTAGAAAATATCCTCATTGTTTGCATTAGAACATTATTGTGAAATTTATTGTATTATGTTTTTAAAATATTGCTTAGACTATATTGCTTAGAATACCTGTTTAATACCTTCTCACTGAGTATTCTTGTTAAACTTCATGCACAAAATTGTGTGGTTCCTAAATATTTACAGAGACAGTATCTGATATATTAACCTGCAAAGATTGTATTAAAAAGTTTGTTAGTTCTTTTTAACTTGAGAAGCCTGTGTATACAGTATTTTAGGAAAATAAATACCTTAAGAAACAATGTAATTGAATTTTTGGCATTCATCTACTGTAGGTGGTGGGATAAACCCTCTGCATTTCTATCAGCAATCAAAGGCATAAGATCAGAATAACAGACTTTGGGTATTTTTAAAAGCATCTAAGAACTTGTTAAATAATCAGCCTTTTTCCCTATTTTTATTAAAATTGCTATTGTCTAATTCCTACTCCTTTGGTATTTAATGTGAAGAGATGGACTTAAAACTATTTCATATTTTTATTAATATCAGTTGTATCTATGATTTCCATAGTTAGATTATTAATTGATTTGTTAATGTTTGCACATCACTTTGAAGATATAAAGTGCTATCTAAGTGCCAAGTATTATTTTTTCCCATCTTCTAATGTTACTTTTAATGGAGTTATTATGAGAAGGTGAGGCTCTTTACAATCTCTGTAGGAAGACAACGATACTGTCTATTTAAATGTCTTAAAGCTGCATAATCCATAGTGGTTCACCTATTGTATGATTGCAGTCAGTTTATTTTAACATATTTTAAAATGCTTATCTTGTCTATAAAATGTTTAGCTAAAATGTCTATCTTGTTAAGGAATAGCACATGAAATGAGTAGCGGTTTCTGTTGATTATTCACAGTAATCATTTAATTACGCACTTGAAGTCCTACGTGTAAGGCACACTGTCAGGTAATTTAGGTGTAGTATTTAAAAAAGTTGTTTCATGGTTGCTAATATCACTATATTTTTCATTTTATTTAACGCAAAGAAAGCCATTTTGAAAGAATTTAAGCAATCTCCTGTAGTGTTTGCAGCACCGACATTGTAAATTTGGGCTAATACATGAGAAAAGTGAAACAGACTAGAAACAATCCATCTAGGATTACGAATCTGAGTGAACAAAGAACACTAAGTAATTGGTGAAAAACAAATAGGATTTTTAAAATTTTCAGATTTTAGTACTTACAGGACTATGAAGTTGTTTTGTCATTTGTTTGATTTAATGCCCATATACACACACAACTTCAGTCTTAGTCAACAGCAGGTATATGTGTATACCAGGACAGCAGAATTGTGTTTGAGCCTGACTGTGTTCCTTTAAACACTTGGTCAAATATGCCCACGCATCTCCCACTAAAGTCCATGGAGTTGTCTGTGCATATCTGAGGACCAAGTTATGCCACCTATATGACAGGATAAATAAACACGGAAAATCATTTTTACCTTAGTTTCTGTCCATTTTTGTCATATAAACAACGGTTTTGAAACCCTTGCTTATGTTCATAGTGGTATGTGATCTGATTCATAAGCTATATATTAATAATACTTTACAGTTTCGTAGCAAAGGATTCTGCAGCTTTGGCAGTTTTAAAATCATTTTTACTATAATGATACTTATTATTGTCAAATGAACATCATTTTAGTAAGGATTTAATACGTACAGGAAAATCAAGATCAATGGGGAAAACATATGTGATAAAAAGTAATATGGATTCCTTTTTTGTCTAGCCCTGTCATAGTGGAAATCCCACATTTTGGATCAATGCGAGGAAAAGAAAGAGAACTGATTGTCCTTCGCAGTGAAAATGGTGAAACATGGAAGGAACACCAGTATGACAGCAAACATGAAGACTTAAATGAAATTCTCAATGGAATGGATGAAGGTAAACATATTTCATCAAAGCTTTAACTGCGTTAACGTCAACAGGCAGAAAGCAAGGCTAATATAAAAATGTAATCTCTGCTATTTGACTTCTGGAGAACACATGGCATTACAAAATAAAATAATGAAATGAGCGTAGGGAAGAATTCCGTAGCATTGGCCTTAACTCACTCCCACCCCCTCACTCCCAGCCACCCAGCCCCTGGTTCCTCACAATGCAGAACAATAAGTTTTTCTCTGAAGTCACTCCAGGTTTACATGCTTCCTTGTGACTTCAAAAATAAAATAACATATTTACCTAAAACACAACACTTCAGAAGAACATAGTGACTGCACTGAGGAATAGTCCCATTATTAGGAAAAGTCAAATCCAGGGCATAGGCTCAGCTCAAATAGGGGCTGTACCTGGCAGTGCCCCTGGCTGTGGCCCTACTCCTGTGCCCATGGCCTCAACTTTACTTGTTATGGCACTGGCAGGAGGCACCTACACAGACTCTCTTCTGAGCATCACCACACCTCCTTAGGAAGACTGGGCCTCCTGCTCTGTCAAGACATTGCTCACTCGCTATCTGGAGGTGGGCAGTGGTCATTCCTGAGGAAAAGAAGACTCAGCTTGCGCCTAATTCAGCAGAGGACTCTGTTTGAAGGGCCCCCTGCTAACACAACTCCAGCAGAGCCATGATGGGGTGGTGGCAATGAGGACCCACCCACCCAGAGTCCCCAGCTGACGTGGTGGTGGGGCTCTCGAGAAGCTGGTAGCAGAGTTAACCCATTGAAAGAAAAGAGGTAGTTCACACCCCGCAGAACACTTGTTTCAAATGTTTGCAGCTTCAAGCAAACATCACCCATGTCAGGTGCTCCTTACAATCATGAGGACTAGAAACACACTTTTTTAAAAAGGAAAGCTCAGATACTTAAGTTGTCATGTGACACCAAGAGCAGGGCTCTGGGTATTTGCCTGTTATGCCTGTGCCTTAATCCAGCCGTGTATCTATGCAATGTCCTTTCAATATGTGCAGGTATTTACACAGCTGGAACCCACAAGGACTGAAACCTCAAAATTCATTAGGTTTTAAACTTAGTAACCCATTTCCTCCTGGCCCCATAAAGGTATGCCACTGGGTTACCTGAGGTTGGTCTGTGGGCTGGACTTCCTGGTTTCTGCAGGAAGATATCATTACCCAGCTTCTCCCCCTGCTTTCAGGGCTTGAATACTTTCAAGGAACTACTCACAACTAATCTATAGACCAAGAATTATTCACTGGAAGTCTTCAACAAATACATTCTGAAAAGTGAAAAGTTAGTGAAAATCTTAAACTGATGGACAGATAATTTTAACAGAAAAACACTGTATTTGATGACTAAATTATTTACTACAAATTATTCACCCAGATCTACATAAAAATGAAATGTCTGTAGTTCAGTATGTCATCACATACTGCTGTACTTTGTTTTTAATTATTTCCCCTTAAATCATTTCCAAATGCATGTTCTGTTAGAAAAAGAACACTAAGTATTATTTTTCTCTACTCAGGCAAACCACCCTCATAACACTATATTCTGTGTGACACCAAATATATCCGTAAGACTTCAATGATATATCCACATGTCCACTCTTAAAGAGTAGATATGCAATCCTTTGACTAGGTTATTCTTTTCTTAAAAGCATCTAAAACAAATAAATTAAAACTTCCTACATTCAGGAATTTGTGGGAAGAGCACAGAATGGCTCCGTGGCAATAGAGATAGGAAAGGCTTTCAACAAATTTTCTTTTCATACATTTCAGTTTTGAATATGTTTTTGACACCAAAAAGCATGAGTTTTGTGGACCTTTTCAGGCATTGCTAATGCTATTGTCTCTAATTGTGATAGAGATTTCTGTTTAACATCCAAATATTAATCAATCTCAATTTTGCTGTAGGAGGAAGCTTCTTAAATCATTTTCAAGTATTTCCTGGGGCATAGTAAGGTTTTTAACTATACTTTTCATATTATCAAATCTTTTATATATCTTTTGCTGATATTCCGCTGCTACAGCTTTTCATATCTGAACATGCATAAAGTATCCCATGATTCTGTGTATTTTAGGCTTAAATTTTTTTATAGAAAATCACAGTCTGTTTGGGCACAGTTGTAGTTAGGTGAAATCTTAAAGTCATTAGTATCAGGTTGTACAATAATTGTAGAGATTGTAGTAGCAGATTGTAGAGAGCAGCAGCAAATGTAACCTGTATGAAGCCTCTGCTTCAATAAAGGCTTTTCTTTATTGAGTAGGTGAACTTGAGTAAAAAAGAAAGCAGAAATTAAGGAGAAAAATGTGACAGTGTTGTGGTTGGTTTCCTGGATGTTTGGATGTAAGGGAGATGCGTATTTTGACTGGTTTCCTGGATACTGGGGATGGGGAATAGCCAAATGAGTTTCTGCTTTGAAAGTGCACAGGGTGCAAAAGTATTTGAAAATGAACAGCAGCAAAGAGCCATGTGTTATGCAGATAATTTCTGTGACTGTTTATTTTTAAATAAGTGTATCAGAATTTATGAGGCATTGTGGCAAAGGCACTGCAAATACTGTGCCAATAGGTTTGGAATCCAAAAATGTAACATATTTCATAATGTAAACGTACTTAAACTCAGTGAAGCCGACAAAATAATGAATGCAGTCCCAGCACTATACAGCATGTGTACAAAATGCACTGGAATTGAATGAAGGCAGCACCCGGTGTAAGAACTTCCTCCCGCTCCCTGAGATGTTATGTGGTAGGGTTACCATACGTCCTCTTTTTCCCGGACATGTCCAGCTTTTCGGCAGTCAAACCTCCGTCCGGGGGGAATTGCCAAAAAGCCGAACATGTCCGGGAAAATGGCGGCTCTGCTCCTCCCCGACTCTTCGGCTCTGCTTAAGAGACAGGCTGCCCGAGCGCTACTGGCTTCAGGCAGCCCCCGTGCCTCCGGACCCTGCGCCGCCGGAGCCCAGGAGGGGAAGTGCCCGGCTGGGGGCGCAGGGTCCGGAGGCATAGGGGCTGCCCAAAGCCCGAGCGCTACCGGCTTCACGGTTTGCCGGGCAGCCTCCAGACCCTGCACCCCCGGCTGGGCGCTTCCCCTCCCAGGCTCCAGCTGCGCTGGGGAAGCGCCGGCTGGGGGCGCAGGGTCTGGGGGCTGCCTGGCAAACCCTGAAGCCGGTAGCACTGGGGCAGCCCTTTCCCCCTGGCTGGGAGTGGGAGGGAGGAGGGGGCAGAGTTAGGGTGGGGAAGGGGCGGAGTTGGGGTGGGGCTAGGGTGGGGAAATGGGTGGGGCCAGGGCCCGTGGAGGGTCCTCTTTTTTTATTTATGAGATATGGTAACCCTATTATGTGGTATATACTGATTCACCATTTAGCAGCAGAAGCTCTGTTGTTCTCTTTTGCATTGTGTTTCTCTGTTCTTAATAGTTAGGTAGGAAGTCCAGAGAAAATGTATTGATCAGCAGCTTGATTCTGCATTCTTTGCCCTTCCCACGTTCCCACTGACTTCATTTGGAGTGTTGGGTGTAGAAGAAAAGTAAGATTGGGTGCAAAATGCATCTATAATACTCCAAATTGCACCATTTATATAGTATTTACAAAAATTCTTCTCAAAGTGCATGATGTTACAAATTGATGTGTTGCAGGGTACAGAGAGAATTTCTGCATAAATTATAACCCTCTATGAGGATTTGGGACTACAGCCCTAATTCCTTAGCTCGAAAAACATAAGCTCCTACAGTTGGAGCCAAGGAAGAATCTTTCTTAGTTGTTAGTGATTGCAGTACTCTTTCCCTTTCTGGGATTCAGCCACTAGAGGGTCACACACATATGCATGGCATTACAGACCGTACAATGAATGCAGTGTTATTCCTTTGGAGTGAAAATTTTGCCACCTCAAATCCCAAGCCACAGAAAAAATGACATTTAATTTAAAAATCAAGTCATTCAGTTTTGAGATAGAGGGGGGAAAAATACTGAAGACATTTCCCCCAGAGTCTTGATTTGTTGTTGCTGTTTTGTTCATGCTAGCTTAATTCTTCTCCATTCAGAAGTTAACACTGGGTTTGTTACAGTTGAATGATCCCTCATCTGTGATATAAAAGCTCTTCCATAAAGTGGTATGAAAAGTGATGATTTCATTTATATTAACATTTTACTGGTTAATAACAAAAACACACCTCCGAATTAGAGATCCGTCTGAAACAAACCCCTGAATCTCAACCCCCCTACCCTTGGAGGATGTTTGGATCCAGGTGTGAACTCTGAGACTAGAGCCCATTTCTAATCAAAATAGAAAGTAAATGATAAAGAAATTAGTGTCAGTGAAGTGATCTGTCACTTCCAGAAGGTCAGTATAATCTTTACAAAGAAGTTTTGCAACCATCTCAAAAGACAGATACTCTCTGGAATTGTTCATGTTTCTGTTAATCATGTAACTGGATAGTGTGTGTCCTCCCCCATTCACTTGTTCCTTCTGACCTGTGTAATAAAGACTGAAAAGTCACATTATATGCCTAACTCCATAATATACTGTCTTTTCAAAGATACAGTCTATTTATCTTTTTGCTGTTAACCTAATCAGGATTGATAGAAATCTTCCATCATTATCTCACCATTGCTAATGCTGTGAATGGAAATGTGCTCAATTATTTACTGGAAATAGCACCATCTACTGGGGAACCTAGCTATCATGCTCAAAATAATTCAGAACCAGTAGATAATACTTGGAGGTATTAAACATATAGTTGAATAATAATCAGTACATTGCTTTTGGTTTTGTGGGTGGTCAAAGAAACTTAATAGAAACAGGTCAGATTTCATCTTTATGCCACAAGTGTTACTTTCTCTTAATTTCTCTGCTGAAGTTGCGATAGCTAATTTTTTCAGCTGGGCTATTTTTTGTGGGTGCAATTTGTACCCATATTTGTTGCACTTACAAAATTTTTGTGTCTGTAAACAAATTGTGGGTACAACTAATCTTGTTTAGGTAGCTAATTAACTGATGTGCACTTGTACATCAGATAATGAGCACACAGATGTTAATACTTGTGCCTACAATGTAATTGCACATTTAAATTATACTTTGAAAAGGGAGGCCGGTTTATTGCTGGGGTTTTTTGTTTGGTTTGTTTTGTTTCATATGTAGGTCTATGAAACTACTGATCAAACCAATGTGAACCCAGTTCCTTACCTAAAATACCACCACGGCTCATGTTGCAGTGATTTTTCCATTGTTTCCTGGAAATCAAATGAAAACATCTAAATATAATACAGTTTTTGTACATAGAGATATCAAACTCTTTTTTTGTGCATGATGATGAAAGACATTCTGCATATGCATAAACAACAAAACCATAACAAAGCCTGTTGATTTTCAAGATGACATTTCCCAGTTACTTGTATCACTTTGAGCGGGTCAGAATCTGTAAATGATTGAAATTAGGAGCAGTGGTTAGTATTTTTTCATCTTTGACTCCCCTGTATTTCCACCATGATGGCTTTTGCACATTTGCTGGTCCTCTATATTGGACAAATAGAGATGCAAAACCTGAAAGCTGTTCAATTTATGAATGGCCAGCTGCAGTACAGATCCCATTAAGGCATGACATTGGGCAATGGGGAGGTAAATCGGGTACTGGAACACATAAAAAGCCCTTGAAACTGGGGACAGTAACCATTAGGATGATGATTTATTTTCTCTGATCCTAATTTTAGTTAGAGGAAACTCATGTAAACATAAATAAAGGAGTTAGACCAAGGATTAATTTGATCCACAATATCTTAGTGCTGTTATTCACATGTGCAAAACTAGATATGATCTCCCTCTCTGACTCTGAACCAGTCAATCTGAGCTCTTTTTCTACCTTGGGAGAAGTGATTTGGGCCTCCCCTATCACATAATACTCCAATGGCAGCCCTGATTCTGGGAGGGATTTTCCTGGGAGGTTTTGCATCATTTTTCCCCTCCATCTTTGTCTTGTTTTTCACTCCCATTATCCTCTCCCCACTTTTGTATTTAGCTATTGCCATCACTCTCCCGCTCCACTTCCCCTAATGTTTCCTTTTTCTTATCTCTTCTTTTTCTCCCTTCTTCCCTTCCTCACACTTGGCCCTTTCTTCCTCACGTAGATTTTTTTTTTTATTTAACTAAAACATTTAGTACTCAGGGCTGCCCCTTTAGCCCAGTGAAAGAAGCTCTTGCTTGGGCCTTGCATTCCAAGCATGCTCTGTAGGCTGGGCCTATCTCCTTCACTTGCACTGGGACCAGACAGGGAGGAAACTCCCCAGTCCCCTTGGCAGCAGGAGTGACAACCTTCCCTCACAGATCTTGGGGCCCAGAAGGCTTGCGCTGTTAGTACCCCTTCTAATACTATAGGAACGCTACTAATGGTTTCTCATTTCCACTGTGGCCAGTGCTGATCTCCAATTCCTGCCTTCCCCTCCCAGCATATCTCCCCCAGCCCCCCACTCCATGCATATAGTATAGCAGGGAGACAAACACTGATCACAGAGAAAAGTGCATTACTAGATAGAGCACTGTGATGGACAAGTGCAATGCTGTCATTCATGTCACAATGAGAGAAGAGCGATAAGAGACTTTATAAGTCTGTCCTTAGCATAACCTAATAATGACTATGATGAGGAAAGAGAGGTTGACCTAGTTTTCAGTGCTGATGACCTACCCTAGAACCTTTCTGTGTAGAGAAGCAGATGTTGTAAAGGCAAAGCAGTTTGCCAGTGGAGAAATGATGGAAACAGGTCACCTGTGTTTAGACCGGGCTTATGATTCAGAGATCAGATGGAGAATACTTAAAGTCAATGTGCCAAAATGTATCTCTGAGTCAATATTATTTGTTCCTATCTGCTTTTCCCAGAGCAAGGCAGACAGATAACTGCAATAGGTATGTGCTGTATATTTAGAAAATTTGCATGAAAGAAGATACACAGATTTACTCACATCTGTATCTTAAGGAAGATTGACAGCAATAGGAGATACTTAGGTGTAGTCGTTAATGGAAAAGTTTGGGAGTCAAGGACCCCTGGATTCTGTTCCCAGTTCTACCACTGACTTGCTGTGTGACCAAAGGAAAATTACTTAACCTCTCTCTGTTTCGCTTCGTTTCCCTTCTCTTCTGTAAAATGGGGATAATACTCTCCTTTTTAGTAAAGTGTTTTGAGATCTTTGAATGAAGGGTATTAAATAAGTGAAAAGGAATTAAATTAAATTAATTAATTAAGGAAAATGGTACTATTTCTAGATGTGCAGCACAAATGTGATGGTGATCTTAACATTCAAAATTCATGATCAAGGTGTGTTTAGGAAATGTGACCTCTCCGAGGACTAATTTCCCCTACTTCATTAAATCTCTTTTGCCAGATCTACATTTTTATGTGATTGGTTTATGAGTCAGAGGTGGCTTAGGGTTGTGTGTGTGTGTGTGTGTGTGCGCCAGAAGCAGCATCCGGGACAGGCTTCCAATGTATTATCCAAAGCATAATCCTGCCCTCTCATGCTTCAGTTCCTCTGCAAGGCTTCATTGCCACTCTGTTATATGAGTTTTCCAATCTTCTGATGCCTCGAGGCAGGAATTCCTGGCAACCTCAAAGGATTTTAAAATATACTTGCAGAAAACATCAACTTTTCTACTTCAGCATAATTAAATTCTCCTTCTTCTGTCTTGGTCCAGTATTTGGAGTTTAATTTCTTAGAATGAAAGGTTTCCCTTATAGGAGAGTGTGTATGATTGACAATGAGAACAAACTGCTGAGTATGAACTTGAGGGCCCGGATTGTCCCTCCACCCTACTCAAGCCATTAACTCCCAGAAGCTGCAGGCCGAAAGCTTGTTTCATTAGAGGACTCCAGATATAATCTCTGAGTCAGCATTAATGGAAGCTGGCATAGTGGCAACAAAAGCTATCCTTGCCTGTTAGCCTGGCATACTCTAGAGCAATGCAAAGTGCAGTTTATCCAGATTATCACATAAATCTTTGAAAAGGAATAACATCATTTTTAGCATTTAGATTTTAATTATTTTGGAATTATAGTCACTCTTACAGGTACAAAAAAGGAACATAGCTCCTTATAAACTACCCTATATAAGCCCCCTACCAGTGGTGTAAGGCTTTTATTGCACCTTAAACCTGCCTTTGATTCAGAACTGAATAATTTCTGTCCTGCCACTAAGCCCAAAGCAATTTTTGGTGGAAATTCTACATTTTGGGGGAAAGCAAGAAATACTGTATATGGTAACTTGTTTTTCTTTTGAAATATGTTAACTGTTCTGATTGATTAGTGGGCAGAGTGCAGGTAACATGGTAAAAGATGCCTGATAAATACAATTTATCACATGACTCTGCAACTTACCACAGAGATTTCACCAGCACACATGATAGGTATTATAGGCCAAATCCTTTTCCTGATGAGGCTGCTTTGCACTACTCCGGCAATACAATGCAGCCTTAAAATTGACCAAAGTGACCAGTAAGTGATTCTGCTGATTCTCTTCCCAGGATAAGAGCATGTTGGGAGCTTGGCCAGAGAGTACCCAGACACATGCATCTTGCAGCATATATGTATACTATTGACAATGTGATTTAAATTGCACTAATTTCTAAGTTCATAAGTTTACTACTCACTTGTTAGATGGCCAATGCAGGAACCCTTCTCCTTTCCCTCCTCCTCCCCACGTTATGTTAAAATGTGTGAGTGTTGGATTTGGGTTAAATTGGGATTAGTTTTAATGTGGCAATCACTCCATAGCACTGCAGAGTCTCTGCATGAGCTGATAAAGTTCCTCATCTTGTCACTGGAGGCACTAAGGGCTTGTCTACACTTACCGGAGGCCATTGATGCATCGGCAGTCGATTTAGCGGGTGTAGTGAAGACCCGCTAAATCGACCGCTGATCACTCCTCCATGAGTCCTGTACTCCACCGTAAGGGGAGTCGATGGGAGAGCATCTCCTGTCGATATCGCGTAGTGTGGACCCCACAGTAAGTAGATCTAAGCTTCATCCATTTGAGTTATGCTATTCATGTAACTCAAATTGCATAGCTTAGATCAACTTTTCCCTTTAGCGTAGACAAGGCCTGAGACTGGCAGTCAGTGCAGAGTGACTTCAGTGCCTATGTGGATAACAAGTGTCAGAATTAGCTCAGGATTTATTTGCTGCTATGACAACCGTGAGACTATCCCAGGTGGTTACTGTCTCAAATTACATAGCTAGTCACTCTCTAGAGCTGTTTGGGCAGGAATTGGAAGTTAGACAATTGGAAATTAGGCCAGTGTTATGGACTAACACTGATGACTTTTTGCATTTTTGATGTTGGGGCACACCTATGCTGTCAGGGCAAGGGGATGCATTTTGATGGCCTGGCCCGAAAGACCCTGAGCTTTTCCTCACCTGAGTGACAAGTGAAAAAGAGTTTGAAGATCTCATTGTCAGGAACATCAAATTCACACAAATGTTAAAAATAAAACAATCAAAACCCGTTTGTTCTTCTATTTAAAAAAGCCTTCTTGGACTTTTGAGTCTGGTGTGGAATTCAGCTTTTCCACAATACAGAATAAAGCTGTGCACTCTTAAATATATATGTACAGTATTTGCAGATAGATTATATGTGAATATTTTAATGTATTTTTTCCCACAGAGCTGGATAGCACTGAGGAACTAGAGAAGAAGCGTATCTGTAGAATCATCACAAAGGATTTTCCTCAGTACTTTGCAGTGGTTTCACGAATTAAGCAGGAAAGTAACCAAATTGGTCCTGAGGGAGGTGTTTTGAGCAGTACAACTGTGCCTCATGTCCAAGCATCCTTCCCAGAGGGTGCTCTAACCAAAAGAATTCGAGTTGGCCTCCAGGTAATAAACCACACCTACAATAATCATTTTAATATGCAAAATCTAGAGCTGCAATTTTTAATCTGTGGGGTGCAACTCAAAAATGAGTCACAAGGATATGTCTAGTAGGTGACACCGCTGACTGAGAGCTGGTAAAGCCTGTGGTGACTAGGACGCAGGGCTCTTAAACCCCACACACAGGGCTCCTGCACCCCACCTCCTACTGGGCTAGGGCTGCTACCTGCCCTGCTTCTATCTTACCACCTAGTCTGGGAGCTGCTCCACCACCCACACTTTGCTCAGCATTGTGGCAGAGGAAGTGGCTCCCATGTTCTGTTTATCTATCTTCATAGCACCAGCCGCCTACCCCCATGCCAGTAGCACCAGCATCCATCCTTCCTACCCTTTTGTGTGTTAATACAGCTAAATGTACATGTATACATCTAGGAACAACGAATGTAGGCCATATTTACACGATGAGGAATTCTGTCCTGAAAGCAATGACTCTGAAAAAGATGTGGGGGTATTGGTGAATATTCACTGAACATGAGCTTCCAGTGCAATGCTGTGGCCAACAGGACTAAAGTGATCCTTGAATGCATAAAGGGGAATCTCAAGTAAGAGTAGAAAGGTTATTTTATCTCTATATTTGGCATTGGTGCAACCACTTCCGAAATACTGTGTCCAGTTCTGATGCCCACAATTCAAGAAGGATATTGATAAATTGGAGAGCCTTTGGAGAAGAGCCACGAGAATGATTAAGGGATTAGAAAACATGTTTTATAGTGATAGACTCAAGGAGCTCAATCTATTTAGGTGAACAAAGAAGGTTAAGGAGTGACCTGATCATGATCTATAAGTATCTACATGGGGAATCAATATTTGATCATGGGCTTTTCAGTCTAACAGAGAAAGACAAATTCAAACTGGAAATAAGGTGTAAATTTTTAACAGTGAGCATAATTAACTAGTGGAACATTTTACCAAGCATTGTGATGGATTCTCCATCACTGACAATTTTAAAATCAAGAGTAGATCTTTTTCTAAAAGATCTGCTCTACGAATTATTTTGGGTCAGTTCTATGGCCTGTGTTATACAGGAAGTTAGACTAGATGATCACAATGGTCCCTTCTGGCCTTGGAATCTATTAATCTAAATCCTTGTAGCACCAACTCTCCACCCCAGCCAGGAGCTCTTCATGTAAGTTGTAAGGAAGCTGCAGTGGGCCCAGAGAGAATTTCTGTAGCAGAAGAACAACCTATGGCTAGTATACATAGCACTATGCTTTCCCCTATAGCACAGGGCTATGCTTGGGGATGGGAGTGGCTGTAGTGCTTAAGACTATGTCTACTCTGGGCTGCAGAACATCCCATATGCATCTGTGAGATGATTTAAAGCTTCCTTAAATGAAGCACAGAATATAGAGAAACCTTCCTTCTTTCTGGTTTCTGCTAATTATCATTTATTGGGGGGTTTTGGCATTTTTCACAACAAAATTATTTGTCTAGTTGATTTGGTGGATTCATTAAATAGGAGCTTAATTTTAGATTGCTTTGCTTGGAACTTGTGCTGGTGAAACGTTTTAACCATCATCTTTGCAGATCACCATATAGTGCAGTTGGATAATGGAACAGGTGACAAATCGGTGCCCTGTTGTCCAGTGAGAAACTTTCAGGAAAAGTAATGAAACAATTTGATTCATAAAAGCATCCAAAATGTCTGATTTAAAATTTATCCTAACGTATTTGTTCTAGAAATTATACTTGAAATTGAATAAGAACAGATTTCTTATGAGATTTCTGTTATCTTTTGGTTGAACTTTAGTTCAGAAGTGATGCAAGAATTGTGATGCTTTTCTCACTATAATTTGGTACATTCATGATTACTGTGTAGATAGAGCCCCAGGAAAGGCCAAGGAAGAAGTAAAACAGGACAAACAGAAAATAAAAAGAATTGAGTTCTCATTTTGGAAGGATTCTGCTGGGCTAACATAGATTTTTATCTCAAGATATGAAATTATTTCTCTATGTTGACAGGCTCAACCAGTTCCAGATGAGATTGTCAAAAAAATCCTCGGAAACAAAGCAACTTTCAGCCCTATTGTCACTGTGGAACCAAGAAGAAGAAAATTTCATAAACCTATAACAATGACAATTCCTGTGCCACCCCCTTCAGGAGAAGGTGTGACCAATGGATACAAAGGAGACACCACACCTAGCCTTCGACTTTTATGTAGCATTACAGGTTAGGCAAGAATCTACTCTTTGCAAAGGTTACTATAACAATAATGCATCCACATTCATTTGTTATGCATTTCAAATGTAGCTTTCCAATGAGGAAAGCCATTGATAGTTTCAAGTATTGAAACCAGTAGAATTAAAAATAGTACTCAAGTGCCTGATGCAAAGCCCATGGAAGTCGTTGGAAAGACTGCCACTGAGTCTTTCCATTGACAACAGCATACATATAGATAAAAATCCAATATGGATGCAGTCCTGATCCTATTGATTGCAGTGAGAGTCTAGCCACTAAGTTCAGTTGGGCCAGGATGTTATCTAGAATGTGTATCTTTCTACATTAGAATCAGTTTCAGATATGTATGTATTATATTACTATTCAGATGTATGAGAGCAATAGTAACTTCTGTTTACATGTGAAGCAAAAGAACTCAGTGTGGAAGTGTTCTTCTGCAATCCATTAAAAAAAAGCTTGAAGATTCATAGTTCATGTTTGGTTTTAAAATAAAATTGTTTATGATTTACGTGTGACTTATTTTCATAGGAGGGACTTCTCCTGCTCAGTGGGAAGATATCACAGGAACCACTCCACTGACATTTATAAATGACTGTGTTTCTTTCACGACCAACGTTTCAGCCAGGTATGGGAATGCAAAATACCAAACAGACCCAATTATTTGTTTCCTTACTTAGGAAAAATAGGGTTTTTCCCCACAGCTTTCCATGGTTCTTAAATAAGGTTTATAAAGAAATAAAAGATTCTTAGCTGGTGAAAATTGGAGTAGCTCTATTGACTGTATTGATTTATACCAGCTGATGATTTGGCCCAATAACTTGCTGTACTATTTTTAATAGCAAAAATAGCTTAGTATCACTGTCTTTTATTGGTAGTTCACAGGCTTAGCAAACTGTTGGAGTTTGTACATCATTCTTCAAAAAAGAAAAGCTGTTTTGATAGGACATTAATATTGCACAGCTAAGCATTCCATGTTTAGGAAACGACATGGTTCAGACTGCACGTGAAACCTTAGCTCTGCTCCTTTGTATGCATTATGAAACAGTCTTGAATGGCAGTTTTCACATACTGTTTCTCTAAAATTACAATACAATACCATACAGGCTTTTTGTATAACATTTACAAAGTACATAACTGCTCTTCCAAACACTCCTTCATACCTTTAGTACATTTCTCATTATACTGCTATGTTTAGCTACATCCAGAAACCAAGCCTGGAAAACTTTGGCCAAAATGTGAATGGTTTTGAAAGTTACGAGCAACTGAACTCAGGAGAACTGGAAACTGTTATGCATCCTCACTACAGCAGTCACTGCCACACTTGTTATAATAAATAATGTTTCTGCACATCCTTTCTTGCTCTCTGGGAAAGCATGAACTATGCCCTGGGAAATTTCCCACACAAATAATCTGTCAGGAAAGGAAAAAAATCCCTCTTTCTCTGTGCCGGTTTTGAACATTTACGTGACAGTGGTTCACAAGTTCCCGGACCACTGAGCTGCACTCAATCTTTGGATGGCCAGCAAACAGCAAATACAAACCAAAGACTGCAAACCAAGTTGATATAAAATTGTTTGGTTTGAGGGGTCATTACATACATAACAAGCTCTTTTGTACTGTGGAAGAATGTCTTCCTCTGCCCCCCTAACGTCCCTAACTTGTGGGTACTAATTGTCAACATGCTCCGAAACTTAATCAGAGAAGGAGACAATATAATATCTGTCCTGTAGCAAGGCCTCCTTTCTTGCATATGCAATTTATGTACCATGAGTTTTCTATACTGCAGACCATGGATTTGGCTGTACATTGTTCAATATGGCCTCCCATCTCACTCTGAGTGCGGCTGATCGTTTATTTTAATGAAGATTAGATATGGGTACTGGTGGACCTCACAGAAGTACAATGCAAGATACAATTTAGATGGCACTTAGCCACAAAAATCACACCATCTACCCAGGTTTGGCCTGAAGGGTACTCAGAATGAGCAGTTACAGGAGACACCAACAAAGGGTCACCCAAAGATGCAGATTCCACCAACGCAGACCACCTCACTTTCACTCATCTAAAGCACTGTAAGGAAAGCTCTGCCTTTGCCAATGGGAAATTTGCAGAAACTGCATTCATCCAAAATGGCTGGGGAGTCTTGGAAGCCAACGAACACAACAGTTTCTCTTTGCCTTCCCTGAAAAGTAATTTCCATTCTGCCCCATCACCATTAGCAGAGACCACAGTTGTTCTTTGCTGATGCAACAGAGTTTCTTTATAAAGTTTTGGCCAGTGGTTTGTGAAACAAACTCCTGTTGTCTTTTCTCTTTCAGATTTTGGCTTGCAGACTGCCATCAGGTACTAGAAACTGTCGGCCTCGCCACACAACTTTATAGGGAATTAATATGTGTTCCTTATATGGCCAAGTTTGTGATATTTGCCAAAATGAATGACCCCGTGGAATCTAATTTGCGTTGCTTCTGCATGACTGATGATAAAGTGGACAAAACTTTGGAGCAACAAGAGAATTTTGAAGAAGTTGCAAGAAGTAAAGATATCGAGGTATATTCCATATTAGCAGCAGCTCAGATTATTCCCTTCCTTCAGGGGTGTAGAGAATCTATGCTCTGGTTCCACTCTACAAGAGCAGGCAGGGTGCCAGGATCTCACAAAAGAGGTCTACAACCACTATAAACCAGCTACAGGAAGGCTCACAGTGAGCAGGGGTGAAAGTAACTTAAGGGACTTAAAAGCAGCAAAGAGTCCTGTGGCACCTTATAGACTAACAAACGTATAGGAGCATGAGCTTTCGTGGGTGAATACCCACTTCTTCGGATGCATGTAGTGGAAATTTCCAGGGGCAGGTATAAATATGCAAGCAAGAGTGAGTAGGGCTAGAGATAACGAAGTTAGTTCAATCAGGGAGGATGAGGCCCTCTTCTAGCAGTTGAGGTATGAACACCAAGGCAGGAGAAACTGCTTTTGTAGTTGGCTAGCCATTCACAGTCTTTGTTTAATCCTGAGCTGATGGTGTCAAATTTGAAGATGAACTGAAGCTCAGCAGTTTCTCTTTGAAGTCTGTCCCTGAAGTTTTTTTGCTGCAGGATGGCTACCTTTAAATCTGCTATTGTGTGTCCAGGGAGGTTGAAGTGTTCTCCTACAGGTTTTTGTATATTGCCATTCCTAATATCTGATTTGTGTCTATTTATCCTTTCCCTATGTAAAATCATCCTCCCTGATTGAACTAACTTCGTTATCTCTAGCCCTACTCACTCTTGCTTGCATATTTATACCTGCCCCTGCAAATTTCCACTACATGCATCCGAAGAAGTGGGTATTCACCCACGAAAGCTCATGCTCCTATACGTTTGTTAGTCTATAAGGTGCCACAGGACTCTTTGCTGCTTTTACAGATCCAGACTAACATGGCTATCCCTTTGATACTTAAGGGACTTACTGCAGGGCCAGGGTCCTGAGCGGGCAGAGGGGGTCCCTTGGATGGAAGGGGTGGGGCCTTTAAATCCCTGGGCCGTTTAAAATGGAGATTTAAAGATCTGGCAGTGATTTCAAGGGCCCGGACTCCCAGCTGCTGCCACTGCTACCACTACCACGGGGCTTCAGCAGCAGGGCTCTGGCAGCGATTTAAAGGGCCCGGGGCTTCCAGCTGCTGCCACTACCCGGGGCTCAGATGGCGATTTAAAGGGCCCGGGGCTGCAGTAGTGGCAGCCGGGAGCCCCGGGACCTTGAAATCGCTGCTGGAGCCCCATGGTAGCTGTAGCTGTGGCAGCGGCTGGGAGCCCCAGGGCTCTGGTGGTGATTTAAAGGGTCCGGGGCTCCAGCCGCTGCTGGGAGCCCAGGGCCCTTTTAAATTGCCCGCCTGGGGAAGCAGCCCCCTGCAGGTACAGTCGGCTGTGTACTGGTTCTTGTCAGTATGCCATACCAGACTGGACCAGCTTACTTTCACCTCTGACAGTGAGGCTGTGTGAAGAAACTCTTTGGAAGTGTGCTAAGCAGGATAAAGAGACAGGACTTGAGAAACCATCTTTACATGAGTCCTCCAATCCTTCTGCCTATTGGGAGTGGAGAGAGAATGCAAAGGACTCTGGAGTAGCTGCTGTAGAGCAGCTGCCAGGGGTGCTGGAACAATTTTTATAGCGGGGGTGCTGAGAGCCACTGAACTAAACTGTAAACACTGTATATACTAGAAACCACTTCAAGTCAGGGGGTGTTGCAGCACGCTGTGCCCCACTCGCACCCGTAGTTCCTCTGGCAGCTGCCCTCCTGCTTCATAGCTTGGTGGGTTAGAATTCCTCCCTCCTTGTCCACAAAGAGATCTCCAGCACACAAGTGAGTTACTCAGGCTGGTTTGTTTGGGATTTTTGAGGCCAAAGGGAAAAATCATCTAATATACACTTTTCCCTCAGAGAATCCTATGCTGTAGCTAATTATAAAGATATCCATATATATTGAATGGAGCTATATTTTTAAAAACTAATGTTAGCAATTAGAAATATTTTAAAAATAGTTTTAATTAATCAGCTGCACTTATAATGTCATATTATAAGTACCACAGTACTGTTGAATTAGATCAGTGTTGAACATGTGTTAAGTTGATGCATTCCTAGCTAAATGCAGAGTTACGATGTTGGAAGAAATGGTGGTATATGTTTGTGCATGTATCATATACCATTAAAATAGATTTTACTCACTTTCAATTTCTGTCTTGTTGCTTTGATAGGTTCTGGAAGGAAAACCCATTTATGTTGATTGCTATGGAAATCTGGCCCCTTTGACAAAAGGAGGACAACAGCTTTTTTTTAATTTTTATGCTTTCAAGGAAAATAGACTGCCATTCTCTATTAAGGTAAAAATAAACCCCACAGAGTTCTTAGTTGAGGAAATGTTTTCCTCATGTAGTAATATTGGCTCTGTCTAATATGAATAGTCTGCCCCTGAGAAGTAAGTATTATTATAATTTAGTAGGTAGGTAATTTGGAACAGAGTTTATAAGTGATTTGCATGAAACCATAGCAGGAATCACTTTCAGAGCTGGGATCAGAATACATGCTATTCTGATTCACAGTCCTTTGCCAGAACCATGCCTCAGATTAGACCTGTTCTCTTAGGCCTCCTAGCTGCAAGATACATTATTTCAAGGGGTAGATCATCTACCCAAATGACAAGAGTGAGATAATACATGATCCAGATTTTCAGCCCTAGCCTCTTGTTTTTACATGTGCAGTTGATAGTGCTTCCAAAAAGAGAGTGCACACACATATGTAATCACCTGTTTTGTGGGTGCAAATGAAAGTCATGGTCACTTTTGTGAGTTCAAGTCGTTGCATATACAAAACTGGGCAGAGAGAAATGCAGGTGGTTGAAAACTCAATCCAGTTTACCTACAGGAGTATTTCTCCTGGAATGATGCCACTCAGCACGGTGCCTTGCACCGGTGCTGGAAACCGTTTTGGAAACTTGTTTGCAGTGGAACAAAAACCTGAGGCTGGCCAAATAGTCTAATTGTAGTTACAACTTTCTATCCTATGAAAAGCTGCAAGTTGGGTTCTGGCTGAGTTCCTTTGGTCTTCAATTGATGTGGTTACTAAATAGCTTCTGATGGAAGGGAACATCACCTGTTTCTCTGCAACAGCTTTCTCTAGCTGTCCAAACTAATTCTGATGGTCTCCAGTGGGAGCCACACTCAACACTCTTTTTGCGAGAAGAGGTCTCCTCAGGGACTTTGACTTCTCACATGTTCTTTGTAGGGGAAACAGACCATGTTAAATGTAATGCAAAAACACACATTTCAAATAGGGTGACCAGATGTCCCGATTTTATAGGGACAGTCATGATATTTTGGGCTTTTTCTTATATAGGCTCCTATTACTCTCCACCCTCATCCAGATTTTTCAACTTGCTGTCTGGTTACCCTAATTTCAAACAATTAAGTCAAACTATTGTGTGATAAATTTTTCTAGATTAGAGACACCAGCCAAGAGCCTTGTGGTCGTTTATCATTTTTGAAAGAACCAAAGACTACAAAAGGACTGCCACAAACAGCTGTTTGCAACTTAAATATTACTCTTCCAGCACACAAAAAGGTATTTCTGCCAGCACTCTGTTTTGTTTTGTTTAACTTTTAGTTTAACTTTTTTTGCTAATAAAGAAATCCTGTGAAATGCTAGTAATGGGAATGCTTTGTAATATGATTAAGGCTGTTATAAATTTATGTTGTATTAGTTTTTTGTACATAGAAAGCTTTTAAAGTCTCTTGTTACTGTGGTGTCAAGTTCCAATTATTTTTATGATTGGGTCCTCTGTTTACAGCTCATGCTTCAGCTTACAGTTCATAGATTTTATGCATTCAGTAATGCCGTGTTGATTTGCACTTGATGTAAGATTTTTTTTCTTTTATGTTGACATTTTGGGTTTGCTTTGGCTTATAAATCAGCTTGCATTTTGTGCTCCCAACTTGGTCCTTTTCATATCCTGATATTCTTTTCCCTGCTGTCCATTATAATATTCCTTGTCTCTGCAATGCACCTTGGAACCAAAAGGAAACAGAGTCAGATCAAGATGATGAGGTAATATAAACACTCTCTTCTGTTTTTATTTTCTTCAGAATTAGTGCAGAAAGATAAATATGTTCTAGAAAAGTGTTACAGTATCTTTTAATTATAGCAGTGAATATTAACAATATATACTAAACATCTACGTTCTGTTGTCAAGAAATAAAAGTGCAGGCATGTGATGAAATAAGATTATATGTTATAAATTTAAGTGCAGTATATGCTAATATTCTGAACTTCAGCTCACTTTATGCTTAGAATGTAAATTATGTAATTTATAACATATAAGCTAAATTCATCCTTCAGATAGCTGATGTCAGTGGCATTACATACACCAGGGATGAATTAGGCCTCTTATCTTAATAAACATTCAGTATTTCCCTAAACTGTATCTCTGTATACCCTTTAAACATTGGCCTATTGTATTTTCATTCCTAAAAATAACCCCTATTTTTTTCAAAAAAGGCAAAATAACCAGGAGTAATTTCTAACTATTTTTAGTGTATCTATTTTCAAATAAGCTCCAGATCTCCACAGCTTTTAAAATCCACACCCTGTCACAGGTTTTAACAGAAAATATCTCTCTTTAGTAATCTTAATGAAGTTGTCTCAGGTCAGGAGATGAAATTTATTTTATGCACTAAGGGATACAGTGAGTTTTAAGACACTAGAAATAGAAAACCTGGTACAGAAACATCAGATACATATCCATTTTATCAGAAGAAGAGTTCCTTGTGTGTAGCCCTCTGTTTCTGACTGCTAATAAATAACATTAATCACCAGCTGACTAAAATCTAGTAAGAGTCAATACATCAAGAATATAACCATATCATTTGGTTTTCATTTGACTTGTGCCTGGTGAGTTATTTTATAGGTATCTCAATAGTTTTCTTTCCAAACAAACTATATTTTTGGAGACATCAAATGAACTGATTTCTGTGAATGACTTTTAATAATAATAAATAGAGCTGCAAAAATACCACAGTAACTGCTATGCCATTAGACACAGTAACTTAAGATGCAACTTACTAGTTAACAATTGTATTCTGCTTTCTAATATACATCTCTGCATTTTGTGCATATTAAAAAAAACAAACCCTTTCATGCCTTTTTTGTCCTTAATGTACTCACTTTAAAGCAAGTGTACATTGTGGTTTATGTGCTTTCAAGACAGATTAATGTTGGGAGAGGTATTTGATCAGCCTAAATTATACTCTTATTAATGTTTTATGTCTGTATCTGTAGTCTTTTATGTTGATGCTTCTGTTTCTAGCCAAAATACAGAAAAATAAATCATGCCATTTTAAGTAGTAATGGAATAGATTACCAAAAGATAATGGGATTTTACAGTATTTAGGTAATATGGGGCTAGACTGTGACTTTAGACAGTGCCCTGAACTAAATGTATTGTGTTCATAGCACCACCTCAGAAGTATACCTGGGAGATGACATATCCCTCAGACTTACAATTCCTTCCCTTCTTTCCTGCCTCCTGCAGAGGGTTAGTAATTTACTGCTGGTTTATATTACCAGCTAATTATTACCCCTCTTCCCAAAAATGGCTAAGCTGCACTGGCCAGCGAGCAGGAATGGAGCCAAGCGTTTGCCCATTGCCTACCATCTACTATGTAGGGGGAAATGCAACCATATAGCCCTGCTTCCTCCTGTGCACCCTTGTCAAGCTGTAAGAGTGGATTCTTATTCCCTTGTGTAGACGTGTAGTTCAAGTATGATCTAGCCCACTATACTGAGACACCATAATCAAGCTGTTCACAATATTTGAAAGGTACCAAGTGGAAATGTGTTTTGTTGCAGACGGAGAAAACAGACCGGCGTCAAAGCTTTGTCTCTCTTGCTTTACGTAAGCGCTACAGCTATCTGACTGAGCCTGGAATGAGTGAGTTCCATAACAAATCTACTAATACCATATATACCCTACTTTAATAAGAAGAGACATTTTTTCTATGAATGTTGCGTTTAGTGTCATTTGAAAAAAATTAATAGAAAAATTTTCTATAGCTAAACTTTTGGATGGTCTGTGATCCTCTGCATTGTGAGAGCTTGGAGACTCCTTACTGGCCAGCAGCGTGCTCCAGTTAAAGTAAATAAAAAATAATCATAAAAAAGCCACATAATTTATTGGCTGGAGCAAGGGCAACTGAATTGAAAAGTATTTTCCAAAAGACAGTCTGTGCCTCCTCCCTTCAAAACGTTAATTAATGAAATCTAGCAGTATCACAGTGATGCATTAGATATAGGAATGGGCAAAACTCAGTGGGGTTGGAAGGTTCCTTTCAGATAAAATGTTTGACTTTTTATTCAGTTTATTTGAGCTCCTTCCTATTTTATATCTTCTTCCTCTCTCTCCCCATTTTTTCCCATATTCCATAAAGCCTTTCCTTCTACTCAATCAGAGCTTTCTCATCTATCCCCATCTCTTTGACCTGACCCATGGCTCTGCTTCCTTTTCTCTCTTTAAGTACAGTAATGTCTCTGTCAACCTTTGCTTCCCTCCCCAGTCAGAAAGTGGTCATTCTTGTGTTTTTCTCTTCTCCTCCAGCAGCCAGCCAAACTTCTCATTCCCTGAACTCCAATGGCCCTTTGATATAACTTCATAAAATCCATTTACAAATCTCATCAGGTCTGGTAATTCCTGCTGGTAGCTGCTATTTAAAGATCTTGTGAGCTCTGTGGGGTTTTGAGGTGCTCCAGAGTGCATTGTGCTTATCAGACACTGGAGAAGACCTGAAGTATATAAGATCTGATGACAGCACCTGGCCTTACAAGACTACCAGACTAGCTGAGACCTCATAGTGGACTCTGAGATATCATCAAAGATTTGTTGGGAATTAAGAGAGATAGAGGGAAAGGTTTGGCTATGGTGTCTGGAATGAGTTTGGAGCTTGTATATATCTTTTTCAGTTGGCTCCCCATGCGAAATTAAAAGAAATCTTATATTGATTTACCAAAAGTAAAGTCATAGTTGCTAAAAGAGGTGGGGGAAAAAACCTTAAATGAAGTTGTAATCCAGGAATGGAGGAAGGGTTTAATCAAGGTATAAAAGTCTCTCTTCATTCTTTTAATATTCCATTACCTATTGATTTGTAGAATGGTAGATGATCTGCTCCAGACTTTTAACTTAAGTATGTTTTCCCAAAAGTTTGGAAAGAAAAAAGTTGTTTTTATTTTACTTTCTTTTCACTTTTTCATTTTCACCTCCAAAGAACATGTCTTAACTCAAAAATCAAGACTGCTCAGCAGACAGAAATCCATAGGGCCACATAACCAGAGGAGACAAAACCTACTAGCTAGACACTGATATTTAAGATTAAAAACTCCCAGAGGGCACCAAGGAAAACAGACCCAGCACACTAAACCTTGCCACCATCCATTGTGGCTTCTAGAGGGTGTTTAAAGTGGCTTCCCACCAAAGTGTTGTCCTTGGGTGGGTCATTTTCATATTGTCTTTGGGATGTTCTCCCTCCCTTTTACTCCTCCCCACATCTGCTCAGATATGGGGAGCACCAGTTTCTCCTTTCCTCACCTCTCTCTGACTGCTGAAAAAAAGAGAAGATACTCAGTCTGGACCTGCACCTACTTTCAGTGAAGCTGACAGCTTCACTGATTTCAGTGGACTTTTTTTCTCTCCCCCGCTGCCACAGTCTGTGTGATAGGGACAATGGTATTTCACTGCTAAGGTGTTCTACTAATATTTAAAGCAGGGAGGAAGAAGAGCACTGATCTAAGGGACTCTGCTCTGCCCTATACAGATGTGTCAGGCAGAATAGGAAGCACTCCTGTGAACTAGAATCTGGTCTCTAGCCTGGCTATACGCTTCAAGTAAATTATGAATAGAGCATCATTCTGTTGGGCAGACTTACATATGCTCAATCACCATTTTCATTCACCATTAGCAAGTGAGGAAGTGGGAATAACACACTATAGGATATGCAGTCTCCACATGTCATGTGCATAGTGGGGTGTGAGGCTAAGGGACAAATTCATTCAGTACCCAGGAAGTGCAGGTATGTAAAACAACTGCTGTCTCTGAAATATGCTATTCCACTTAGAAAATTACATAACTGAGTTTTTTATTTTTTTAAAAATCAGTAATAAAGCCATATTTTTTTCTAGCCCACACAGTTATCTCATAACCGTTAACTTCATCAGTGAGGTTGCTTCCTTGGCCCAGTCCTTTTTCTCAAGTGTAATGTGAAGTATAGACAGGGCGTTTTTTAAAATATCTGAATACATGATGTAATGGAGAAAAGAATATTTGCAATTAGGAGAGACTGCTATTGGATTTATTGTCTCATTAAATTGTAGTGGTAAGACTATCGTGATACAACATACCAAGAGTCTAGTGGCATTTACAGATACTTTAAGTGTAGAGCAAATTATTTTTATTTCATTACTGCCCTTCACTATTGTGTTGGCTTATTATTTTTTGGATTTGTGACTGCTTTTGAATCTTGGCAGCTACTCCTAATAAATCACTGTGGTAGCATTTATTTAATGAAGTTTTTCAGAGAGGGGAAATGATAGAGTAAGGAGTGGTCAGACTTTAGTTTTAAAATGATTTATACTAGTATGCTTTCAATGGCTGTCTTTTGGAATAGACTGTGCCAGTATGCCCAGTATTCAAGCTCTCTTCAACCTAAATGTTCTAATACTACAATAGCATTACCTAGTAAAAGCATCTATACATCTTTGTTTGATATTTGTAGGCCCACCACATTTTCTCATTCTGGGATATGGGCCTATGGTGTGCTGAACATCTTTTTTAGATAAGCTTGTGTGACATAACTTTAGTAACTTAATGTGAGTCTTATTTTGTTTCTTTCATGGTGAATTTTTGCCTAGCTATAAGACAGACCAAACAGCTTTGATAAATTGTCAATATAATTTCAGACAAAGGTGTGTAGAATAGGTAGTTGGAATATTTTAGCTCCGTTACTAACACCAAATAAAGAAATTGTGCCTAAAAGTTATTTTACTTATTTGTGGAAGAACTCTCTGAATGTCATTGCTGTGTCAGAGGATATGGAAGCTGTAATGTCATTCCCAGAAATACTGCCTTCTGGATTAGTACCTGCCTCCAGTGACTTCAAAATCTGACGTTGGGCCTTTTTGGGGATGCTCATAGTTAACAGATTTGTCTTGGCCAGATCATATCTACTTACTATATTGTTCTTCAAGTACTTACCTAATGTTGCCTTTTGAGAAATGTAAAGTTGAACAGGTCTTTCTTTGAGCTGATACAAGAAATCTCCTCAAAAGGAGCAAAACACTACATCTTGTAGAAAAAGTGTACTCTTCTTTTAAATGCCTCTTATGAAAATATTTATTTACATGTTGTGCATAATACAGCATATAAAATGTATTACTTCATTTGCTTGTTTTGACGTGGTATACTATGCATGAGTAAAGTGTTTGAGTGGCTTTGCTTGCTCACGTTTATCATAAATCATATTTTCCATTTTTCATGTATGACAAATGCTTCTTAAAATCATTTCATTTAAAGTTTTACTTTAGTTTGACCAAACAAAAGGAATATCGCATGAAAAAAATGCAAAAGGTTCCTTTTTATTTTTTTATTTTTTTAACTCTTGACTCAGAAAAGTTCTTGCTCTTATTGGCTTTGTGAGCGTGAAGCATATACGAATTGTGCATGGATAGATAAAGATTTGAATTTATTCCAGTTGCTTCACAGTTTGCACATCAATTGCCTGTCACTTAAAGGTATTTTGGGTTCTGCATGAAATAGTTTTGAGTGGTTTTCAAAAAGGATTTTAGCTATTTAATGTCATTCTACACAAGTTTATATTGTTTTATATAGGTACAATATATGTTGTTTAATGATACTGCTAAGGATAGAACAATAGAAATTACTAAAAGGATAATTGTAATAGTTGCACAAAGCTAAGACGTACCTATACAGGCAAAATGGAACTGAGATTAATATTTCAAAACTAGCACATCAGAAAGTCAATAAGGAAGTAAGAGAAGAATTTTGGTTGTGGTTATTATTTTTACCATTATGGATTCCTCCTTTTGTGTTTTCTGTTTTCCATTGTATGCGGACTTGGTTGCAATGTGCTTAGTGTCTTTCATTTCATGTTGCTTTTTATTTTGGATCAGTCATAATTATATGACTCATTCCTCTTTTTTTTCCTTTTTAATTATTCTTTTTGCCTATTTCATTCTGATTCATAAAAAAAATGTACTTACTCTTTGTAATATTACAACGTTTACTGACCAATTTTCTTCTCTGGTCTCTCTGTTTTTCAATCATTTTTGTTGATTTTACGTTTGATTTTGATTTAAAACTTTAAGAAACAGTTGAACGGAGTGCAGGAGCAACAAGATCCCTACCTGCTACTTATTCATACAAGCCATTCTTTTCAACAAGACCATATCAGTCATGGACAACAGCTCCAATTACAGTGCCTGGGCAAACCAAATCAGGCTTCACTTCCCTATCAAGCTCTTCCTCCAATACTCCTACAGCTTCCCCATTGAAATCAATATGGTCTGTTTCTTCTGCTTCTCCAATCAAATCCACATTAGGAGCTTCTACTACCTCTTCAATTAAATCTGTTAATGACGTAGCATCTCCAATTAGATCATTTCGGACAATCTCTTCACCAATAAAAACCGTTGTATCACAGCCTCCATATAATATCCAAGTTTCTTCTGGTTCTTTCATCAGAGCTCCTGCAGTAACAGAAGCCAGTAATTTAAAAGGGATGGCATCCACTTCAACATTTCCTTCTCGGACATCTCCAGTGACTACAGCAGGGTCTCTTTTGGAGAGATCATCCATCACTATGACACCTCCAGCATCCCCCAAATCGAACATTAACATGTATTCTTCAAGTTTACCATTTAAGTCTATCATCACATCAGCATCACCACTTTTAACTTCACCTTTAAAGTCAGTGGTGTCTCCTGCTAAGTCAGAAGTTGATGCTGTTTCATCGTCTAAAGTCATGATGACTTCATCTCTCTCATCACCTGTGAAACATATACCTGGACCTACAGATGTAGCATTGGTTAATGGATCCATGTCACCTCTGAAATATCCATCTTCTGCCAATGTAATAACTGGATCCAAACCTGCAGCTACGTTTCAAGACAAGATCTCTGCAGCTACAAATTCTGCAAGTTGTGCTGCTAATGCAGCCACTGATACAGTTGAGAAAGTGTTTCCGACCACTACTACAATGCCACTTTCTCCACTCAGGGCATTTGTGTCTTCAACACCATCTGCTTTTCAGTCAATAAGAACTCCTTCTGCAGGTGCACTATATACATCTTTTGGGTCAATATCTGCAACTACCTCATCAGTAACTTCATCAACAATAACAGTGCCAGTATATTCTCTAGTCAATGTTTTATCTGAACCAGCATTAAAGAAGCTTCCAGAGTGTTCACTTACAAAATCGGGAGCTGCATTACTATCACCTAGTAAAACATTGACTACAGAGACACGTACACAACCTCACTTTAGTCGAACTTCATCTCCTATAAAATCATCCTTGTTTTTAGCACCCTCTGCTCTTAAATTGTCTACACCATCTTCTTTATCCTCCAGCCAGGAGATATTGAAAGATGTTGCTGAAATGAAAGAGGACCTAATCAGGATGACTGCGATATTGCAGACAGATGTAACGGAGGACAAGCCATTCCAACCTGAACTAACAAAAGAGGGTAGAATTGATGATGAAGAGCCCTTTAAAATTGTTGAGAAAGTAAAAGAAGACTTGGTAAAAGTTAGTGAGATACTGAAAAAAGATGTGTGTTTAGAAAATAAAGGGTCGACCAGAGTGTCAAAAAGTGATAAAGGACACTTATCTGAAGATGAATGGGTAGAGTTCAGTCCAGAGGAGATTGATGAAGCAAGACAGCAGGCTATAACGTGCCATCCTGTTCCAGAAAAAGTGCACATTAAAGCTAAAGCCGCATCTGAAAAGGATTACAATTTGACAAAAGTCATTGATTATTTAACAAATGATATTGGTAGTAGTTCATTGGCAACCATAAAGTACAAGTTTGAAGAGGGGAAAAAAGATGAAGAGAGACAAAAACGCATTTTAAAACCAGTGATTGCTTTACAGGAACATAAACTTAAAATGCCTCCAGCCTCCATGAGGCCTTCTACTTCAGAAAAAGAATTATGTAAAATTGCAGATTCCTTTTTTGGAACAGATACTATTTTAGAATCTCCAGATGATTTTTCTCTACATGACCAAGATAAAAGTCCTTTGTCTGACAGTGGCTTTGAAACAAGAAGTGAAAAAACACCTTCAGCCCCACAAAGTGCTGAAAGCACAGGGCCAAAACCACTTTTCCATGATGTACCCATCTCTCCTGTTATTACAGAAACAAGAACTGAAGTAGTTCATGTTATCCGTAGCTATGAACCATCATCAGAAGAGATTCCAGAGCAGCAAACAGAGGAGCTACCTTCATTGAAACCTGCACTTGCTTTAATGGAGTTGGAACAAAAACCCACTGGGTCTATTAAAGACAAGGTTAAAGCATTTCAAATGAAAAGCAGCAGCAGTGAAGAAGATGACCACAAGTGTGTTCTTAGCAAAGGTGTCCGGGTGAAAGAAGAAACTCACATCACTACTACAACTAGAATGGTTTATCATAAACCTCCGTGCACCGAAAGTACCTCGGAAAGAATTGAGGAAACAATGTCTGTTCATGACATAATGAAAGCCTTTCAATCAGGACGTGACCCTTCCAAAGAACTGGCAGGTCTGTTTGAACATAAATCATCAGTAACATCAGATGTTAGCAAGTCTGCTGAAACTTCACCACACCATGCTGAGAAGGACAGCAAAATGAAACCCAAACTGGAGCGTATAATAGAGGTCCATATTGAAAAAGGTAATCAGGCTGAACCTACTGAAGTCATTATTAGACAAACAAAAAAGCATCCAGAAAAAGAAATGTATGTATATCAGAAAGACTTACCTCGGGGAGATATTAACTTAAAAGGTTTGGAAAAACATGATACTTTTCCTTGTTCTGATGAACAAGGTCAGCAAGAAGAAGAAGAGCTAACAGCTGAAGAGTCACTTCCTTCTTATCTGGAATCTTCTAGAGTAAACACTCCTGTGTCCCAGGAAGAAGACAGTCGCCCTAGTTCTGCTCAACTCATGTCTGATGACTCTTACAAAACGCTGAAGCTTTTGAGTCAACACTCAATAGAATACCATGATGATGAGTTGTCAGAATTAAGAGGGGAGTCTTACAGGTTTGCTGAGAAAATGCTTCTTTCAGAAAAGCTAGATGTGTCTCATTCTGATACTGAGGAGTCAGTTACTGACCATGCTCTACCCCTTAGTTCAGAGTTACAGGGGTCTGATAAACGATGCAGAGAAAAAGTAGCCACTGCCCCCAAAAAAGAAATTATCTCCAAAATCTATAAAGATGTGTCTGAAAATGGTGTAGGTAAAATGTCTAAAGATGATCATTATGATAAAGTGACAGTGTTACACTACACTGGAGATGTTAGTAGTCCAAAACATGCCATGTGGATGCGCTTTACTGAGGACAGATTAGACAGAGGTAGAGAAAAGATGATGTATGAAGACAGGGTGGACAGGACTGTTAAGGAGGCAGAAGAAAAACTGACTGAAGTATCACAGTTTTTTCGGGACAAAACAGAAAAGTTGAATGATGAGCTACAATCTCCAGAGAAAAAGCAACATAAAAAAAATGGCAAAGAAATGCATTCTAGTCATAGCTCGGCCAGCAGCAGCCCTGAAAAAGTACTGCTCACTGAAATAGTGACATTGAGTGATGACTGGAGTAAAGTGCGGCAGTATGGGCATGATGGAAAGTGTTCTCCAAAAGCCGATGAAAGAAAAGCAGCAAGTTTGCCCAGCAGTCCTGAAAGAAGGATTCTTGCTCAAGAAACAGGGGACTGTAAACAAACTATGGAACACAAAGGAAATGCTCTGCAGAGTAAAACAACTGAAGCTTCACAGACTGGATTTCAGCTAAAACAATCCAAGCTTAATTCCATTAGACTTAAATTTGAACAAAGTATAAGTCCAAGGACTAAAGATCTATCTCAAGAAGAAAAAAAGCAAGATAGTCAATCCAAAATTCCAGTAAAGAAATTACAAGAAAGCAAACTACCAGTGTATCAGTTTTATGCAAGAGAAAAGCACCCAAAGCAAGTAGATCTGACAGAAGGAAATACATCATTGCAAAAAGAATTTACTACTATGAAATTGAAAGAAGATAATGTCCAAGGTAAAGGAAAAGTTATAGAAGACATTTGTGCTTCAGAAGTACAGAAACAGAGTACTGAAACATCAAGTAAAAGTCTGCTAGAATATACTTCTGAACAGCAAGCTAAAGACTTGGCATATAGCTCAGACTTACCAGCTAAGGGACATTGGGACAAAAAAATCTATCGAACATGGGAAAGTCCTGGAGCTTCTAACCATAAAACACAAAAAGAAAAACTTTCCCATGTACTTGTTCAAGATATGGTGAAAGAAAACCATGTTGACCATGCTGAGACTAAAACTAACAAAAAGAGTGAATTTATCACTGTGACAGAGAGTGAACACAAATTGTCAACACATGGATCTCATTCAAAGGAGGTGAAGGAAACAACTGTAAAATCTCCATCAAAAAAGGTTCTGTACAGAGAATTTGTTGTCAGAGAAGGAGAACACACCAATGAAATGACAGATAAAACTTCAAAAAGAAAGGAATCGTCTGTGTCCCACATTCCAGTCAGAATTTCTGAGGAGAAAAGAATGTCCTCTCCTACCATTCTTGATAGTGTTTATGATCAGTCAAAAAAATCAGTATATGAACTGTCAGCTAAAGTGTCCCAGTCAACTATGATTAAGGAGCAAGTTCAGAGAGAATTTGATTATGTAGAAGATGAAAAAATAAAACATTCAAAAGTCACTAAAGTTACCAAGCAACAAGGTTCCATAGTGTTAAGTCCTCCAGTGGAGGAAACTGAAATATCCCCTAGCAAATCACCTGATTCTTTAGACTTTAGTCCTGGAAAGGAATCTCCTTCAAGTGAGGTATTTGACCCTAGTCCCATTGATTACTTGGATAAAGTTGCACCTTTAGTAAATAGTGAGGGAGTGAAAGAGATAAAGACTTTGCCAGTTTATGTCAGTTTTGTTCAAGTAGGAAAGCAGTATGAAAAGGAGGTGCAACAAGGAAATGTAAAAAAAATTGTAAGTCAGGAAAGTAAGACGGTACAAGAGACTAGGGGGACATTTTATACAGCTAGACAGCAAAAACAACCTCCTTCTCCACAAGGTAGTCCAGAAGATGACACACTAGAACAAGTATCCTTTATAGATAGCTCTGGGAAAAGCCCTTTAACACCAGAAACACCCAGCTCAGAGGAAGTGAGTTATGAGTTTACCTCTAAAACACCCGACTCACTAATAGCTTATATACCAGGCAAGCCCAGTCCCATACCTGAGGTTTCTGAGGAATCAGAAGAGGAAGCAGAGGCTAAGTCAACCTCTGTAAAACACACAGCAGTGGAAGCACCAAAAATTGACAAAATATTGCCTAATAATATAAACAAAGACTCTAACAAAAGACCCAAAAGTAACAGAGTTGCCTACATTGAATTCCCACCTCCTCCACCATTAGATGCAGATCAAGCTGAGTCAGAAAAGAATCATCGTTATTCCCCTGAGAGTGAAATGGAGATGATAGAAGTAAATCTGCAAGATGAACACGACAAATGTCAACTGGCTGAACCAGTCATAAGAGTACAGCCACCTTCCCCCGTGCCACCGGGAGCAGATGTCAGTGACTCTAGTGATGATGAATCGCTCTATCAACCAGTTCCATTAAAAAAGTATACTTTTAAATTAAAAGAAGTTGAAGATGACCAGAAAGAAGCCTCAAAACCCAAAGTTTCTGACAAGAGTCAGAACCAGAAAGAGTTAGAGTATCCCAGTTCTGGAAAACCTAATGAGTTTGACATTGGTCTTGAGTCACCCCAGAATGACATAGCACAAAATGGGACTAATGACCAGTCTATCACCGAGTGTTCCATAGCAACCACTGCAGAATTCTCTCATGATACAGATGCAACTGAAATTGACTCTCTTGATGGTTATGATTTACAAGATGAAGACGATGGTTTAACTGAGAGTGATTCTAAACTTGCAGGTCCAGCAGTAGAAACCAAAAAGGATATATGGACTACAGAGGGCATTTTAAAACAGACTGATCGTTGCTTTAGCCAAAGTAAACTGGAAGTTATTGAGGAGGAAGGAAAGGTAGGCGCTGAAGAAGACAAGCCACTTTCAAAAGGTACAGGTTCTGAAAAGACTGAGCAGAAGTCAGGTGCACAGTTTTTCACCTTGGAAGGCAGACACCCCGACAGAACTGTGTTTCCTGATTCATATTTCAGTTACAAAGTAGATGAAGAATTTGCAACACCTTTTAAAACAGTAGCTACCAAAAGTCTGGATTTTGATCCATGGTCCAATAATCGAGGAGATGATGAAGTGTTTGATACTAAATCAAGGGATGATGAGGCTAAGCCATTTGGTCTGGCAGTAGAAGACAGATCGCAAGCAACAACACCTGATACAACTCCAGCCAGAACTCCAACAGATGAAAGTACTCCAACTAGTGAGCCCAACCCCTTCCCATTTCATGAAGGGAAGATGTTTGAGATGACTCGCAGTGGTGCAATTGACATGAGCAAGAGGGATTTTGTTGAAGAAAGACTCCAATTTTTTCAGATTGGTGAGCATACTTCTGAAGGGAAGTCAGGGGACAAGGGGGAAGGGGATAAAAGTACAGTCACTGCCATCACACAGCCACAGTCAGGGGACAGCATTGTAGAAACAAACTTAGAGAGACAAGTAGAAACAACAGCAGTTGAACATAAGCCCATCATCCAGGCCAGTGGAGATTGTATGGAAGCCACACTTGGTAGTAACTCTCTGGAGAAATCATCGACAACTGTTAACACTTCTAAAGTTGATCCCAAATTGCGCACACCTATTAAAATGGGAATTTCTGCTTCCACGATGACTCTGAAGAAAGATGGCCCCGGAGAAGTGACAGATAAGATAGAAGCTGCGATGCCCAGTGGTCAGGGATTAGAAAATGAAACTGTAGCAGTGATTACAAGTTCAGCTACTAGCCAGACAAGCTGTAGGCAAAAAGAAAAACTTGATTTTCAAAAAGATAATTTTAATAACAACAACAATTTGGATTCATCTGGTAGCCATACAAATAATATTACCTGTAATGTAGAGCTAAAAGAACATTGTGAACCCAAGTGTTCCATACAGAAAGCTAACCAAATGAAAAGCACTTCAGGAAGAGGGACAGGGGCAACACAAGGACACAGAATAACAGATAAGCAAAAAGTACAAGGACAGCAGCAAAGGTCAAGAATGTTGGTAGGGAGTAGAGCAAAATCAAAACTTCCCATAAAGGCCAGTTCAGTAAAAGAAGTCATCCCACAAAATAATGTCCAAAAAAGTGTAGCGAGTAAAGTGAGACAGGCTAGTAAACCCAACAAAATAAAACAAAATAATTCTTCTCCATGTCTAGAAGTAAGATCTAAGATTCCAATAAAAAATGCACCCAGGAAAAATCTAGCTATATCTAGAAAAACACCAACAATGCAAAAGCAAGAGCAGTTAGAGAAAGGAAAAATCAAACAGCTTCCTTCCAAATTACCAGTAAAGGTAAGATCTACCTCCATCACAATGACAACAGTTAAAGTAAGGAAAAATCAGCTTAGGGAGGTATGTAAACATTCTATTGAATATTTTAAGGGAATTAGTGGTGAGACATTAAAGCTTGTGGATCGTCTATCTGATGAAGAGAAAAAGATGCAGTCAGAAGTGTCTGATGATGAAGAAGACAGTTCATCAAGAAATACATCATTATCAGAAGCTACTCAAGTTTACCAGCCTTCCATTACATCGAAGTCTGCTAGAGATATGAGAACAGAGGCAGCATCCTTAAAATCAAAGATTGAAAAGGTCGACAGTGAGAGGAGGAGAAGTAAGAGGACTGGTGAGAATGAAGGCAGTCAGGTTTCTGGAGCTCTCATGGCTCACCTCGTGGAGATCAAGCCTAGTTTGTAAAACTTTCAACTTGTTGATCCTAGTGCATGAACTGTTGTGATTGCCTGTGGAGTGACTTACTGTAGTTCTCATTCTGTCATTGTCATCTGTATGTGCTGTCTTATACTCTTCTTTCTTCCTTTAAACAAATTCTATATTGTAGACAGCTAGTGAAGCATGCCAAAGACATTGATGTAACTCAGGTCTTTTAAAGATTTATTTTGTGACAGCAAATTTCATTCTGTAAAAGTAGAAAAAATAGATGTTAATCCCACCCTGGTGTTTTTCACCAGTAATAGAACAATTTGTGTATAGTCCAATAGCTAGAATGTCAGCATGTTTGGTCTCATTATACTACAACATCATGTAGTTTGACATTTGGCTTTAGACAGGTGAAAATAGAAAAGCTGTGACAAAGAAATAATTTTGTAGGTTATTAAGACACAATCATTTTAGTATACAATCTGAACACCAGCAACTTGGTAAAATTAAAATATTAAAAACTATTGTCCAGTAGAGCAGGTTTCTTTACAAAATCTTTTAATCAAGAAATTGTAAACCACAGGTCCACAGAGTCCATGTGAACGAACAGACATAAGGATGGCAATTGTAGCTGATCATCTGGGACTTAGCTGGACAGGTACGTTTTTATGCTGTCAAACTGAAATTGAATTTAGCAATTATTTTTGCAGATCATCTTTTATAGTAAGGTACGACAAGTTCTTTATGGACTTGACCATATTCAGTTCCCAGAGAAGTCACTCAGAATTGAGGGTTCTGTGCACATTGTCGGCGGTGTTCTCCATCTCCCAAAAGTGGAGTCCATAAACATTTCAATAGATTTTCAGTTAAAAGAAGACACTTCCCAGGAAATGCTAATGGCAGAATTGTCTTGCCATTGATCAGTAAATAAACAAACACTTTTATTGAAAATGGTGAAAGAATTGTATTCTCCTTAAGTCCTGTTCTGGGAATAGTTGGCACAAATGGCTTGAGAGGGTTGGGAACTTGCTGGCTGGACACTCATCTGGGGTAGTATGGCTTTTCCCATTGTCCAGTGTCCTGATTTTCCGAAGCATTGAGCACCACAAGCTCCCAATGGCTTCAGCAACAGTTACAGGTGTTCACCACCTCTGAGAATCAGGCCCATAACAGTAATTGTAGTAGTCCTGCAGTTCTATACTGTACAGCAATGCAAATCAACTCCTCTCATAAACTCAGCTCATTGTACTGTGTCACCATGTATCAGTGATTATAGTGTAGATGAAGAGAGATATGTAGTAATCTTGATATCAAGTATTACAGCATACAAGATTTTAAAAATCAACAGCAATAAGGTAACCTCTGCAGAGATTTTGATCACAATTTTTACCTTACAGCAGTGTGTGTACTTGACGTAGGTATGATAATACCTACCAGGGATATGATTACAAGATATGGCATGATGTCTTTCTGGGAAGTTTTAATACCCTGGTTGTAATTATCTCATAAATTAATTATAAACTATGTGTCAGATATTTGTTTACATTAATTCATCTGTGTGACCTAATAAAGCTGTTACTTTTACAGAATTGACAAGATAAGACTGACATGATGATAATGGTATATTTTTTCTTGCTTTATAGAACTGGCAAGAGAACTGAATTTTTCTGTGGATGAAATTAATCAAATCCGTGTAGAAAACCCCAATTCTCTGATTGCTCAAAGTTTCATGTTATTAAAAAAATGGGTTACCAGAGATGGGAAAAATGCTACAAGTAAGTTCAGAGCAATTGTTGTTGATTATAAATTATACACAACTTCATATGTTGCCATATTCTAAATAGTTTAGCTCCCATCATCTTGATTATTTGGACATGAATATGAAAACATAATAAAGCTTTTCTAAGTAGCACTCATGAAATAACAATTCCTGCTCTAGCTATTTTTACCAGAGTTCAAGAAATTATAATATGTATTCAATTGGTAATTACCGTATCTATTCATGTAGTTACTTCATTTGAATTGTTGCATACTGGAAGAGAGATGCTAAACCTTCAGTTCTTGGCCTTCATAGTGGGACAGTAGTGTCTTCTGCCATCTTCCAATCCATACAATCCTGCTTTAGCTCAGTTAAATCTCCTTCCTAGCTGTCCCGATCAGCTACAACATGTGTCACTGGCCTGATCCATCTTCTGAATGCCTATTATTCTCCAGGCATATGAAAAGGAATGAGGATAATTTTTCTTCGAGTTTTCAAGTGTCCTTTTTCACTAGTTTTGTCAGTAAAACCACTGAAGAATGTGTACAGTTTATAAGTACTCAGCCTGTACCCTGGGGTGGGCCGCATGTGTCAGTGGGACAGAATCCCCTATAAAAGGTTGCAGAGTGGATGCTGAACCATCCTGTTGCCATTATTGCAGCCATTATACACGCTGAGCCCTCCCCCTCCCCCATGATGTTTGGGTTTGGCCAGTGAGTCTGGAGAGTTGTGATTCCACCAGCCACCCCCTAGCTCCCTGCAAAAGCTGCAGATGAACTGTATGGACTTCCCCACCAGTCCTATCCCTGTTTCAGCTGAGCTGCACTGATTTTACTTTGTTCAGATCCTTTTCTGCCATGGGATGGGGGAGGACCCTTTCTGTCCCTAGATCTTTAGGGGACATGCCTTATAATTTAACAAAAATAAAAGTCTGAAATGTAAGGGTGAATGTGAAAGGGATCCACCCTTAGGGTCATTTGCAGAAATACCATCTGCACAACAAGATTTCTCCACATCTAAATACCATCACATTTATTAGAGAGACAGGGTGGGTGAGGTAATATCTTTTATTGGACCAATTTCTGTTGGTGAGAGAGAGAAGCTTTTGAGCTACCCAGAGTTCTTCCAAAAGCTTCTCTCTCTCACCAACAGAAGTTGGTCTAAATAAAAGATATGATTACCTCACCCAACTTGTCTCTCTAATGCCCTGGGACTGACATGGCTACGACAAAACCGCACATCGCATTTATTGATCATTAGCCCTATGTTCAGTCACCTGTTGTTCCAAAGTCTACAATGACATCCTTAGTGGAAGGATATTTTGTTCTAGTAGCAAGGAAATATATTCTTTAGGAACCCTCTGGTCTCAGTCATGTTGCTTCTAATGATGGCATCAAAAACAATGTAATTACCTTGTGAAAGAGAATCATACTAGACATTATATGCCTCATATAAGTGTACCACAGAATGATTTTTAGACAAGCTAGTAAATATAACTTTCCAGAACCAAACAAAAGCACTGAGGTGAAACATATGTCTCAGCATCTTCTAATTAATCCAGTATGATTGAGACTGAGAGAAACAATTACATAGCTCAAAGATGACTGAATTTTTTTCTGACATGTTACTTATTATATTTTCCAGCTGATGCCTTAACCTCTGTATTGACAAAAATTAACCGAATAGATATTGTGACCCTGTTGGAAGGACCAATATTTGATTATGGAAACATTTCAGGCACCAGAAGTTTTGCAGATGAAAATAACGTTTTTCATGATCCCGTTGATGGTAATTGAATTCTGTGCACATATTTATTTCAATAATATGTCCAATAATACAGAAAAATATTATAAACAGACCTTTTCTCAAAACACAGTAAATTGTGAAGGACTAATTAATTTCTTTTCATTTTAAAGTTTTTTTTCTCTCTTCAAAATCACAATTATGGTATTTAGAATCACTTTCATAAATGCAATATGAAATTCAAAACTCTAATACACATTTGTATAGTATTTTCAACTTTCATTTTATGTCAGCTTGTGTCTCAAAAGCTAAGGGTCCAATCCTGAAAATATACACATGAATAAAGTTGTTCCCACTAATTTCAGTGCAGATTGATCAGGCACTTGAGTTTTTCAATTTCAATTGTCAAATCAAAAATCATATACTTAGACAGTTGGTCGTGCATTAAAAAATATTTGTAATGTAGATGGTGGTATACTGTCCCCTACACTACCAGGAAAAAAGATATCCTTCAGTCTCATCTCCAAACACTAGGCATTAGGAAATCTTCTCCTAAAAAGAAATGAGTGTTTAGTAATGGCATGTACACTAAAAGAATTTGCAATTTACTAATGTGCAGCTTTGAGAAAAATGAATTTATTCATAATTTATACTTGAAACCTTTCAGAAACTAAACCATAATTTTCCAAATATAAAATGGCAATATAAACCCGAGTGTTTAATTTTTGAATGAGAAAATATCAATTTTACATAAGTGGAAACTTGTAATAGTTTACAACTATACAAGATAATTACAGAGTAATTTGGGTTAATTTTGAGCCAGATATTGTAAGTCAAGAATTGCAGGACAAATGGTGTTCTAATTATACAACAGAATGGCAATAAGCAAACATATATTTTATATTGGTCCTGTGGAGCCACTAATTACTGCTATTTCTTTTTTGAAATTATCTTTAAAATACACTGGTGGCACTGGTCACCTCAGCTCTGATTTAAAACCCTGCCAATCTTAAAATCTTATATACAATTCAAGTCTTATGTACAAAATAGCCTCTTTTGTATATATTTTCTTCAAATATGTATTGATGTCTGAATCTTTTTCCTGCATTATATTGGGATTTTCTGATTATTAGACTATATAAGTTTAATGTGCTCTATTATTAAGCAGCAGCATTGGTCATTGAATCATTGCATTGCAGAAATAATTTTCTGTTGACATTTTAAGAAAGTTCCTCTTGAAATGTTGCTTGCACCTTTTAATCGTAGCAGCAGTGAAAATGTGCTTCTCCACAGTTACTTTCTGTCTCTCCTCTTCTCTTCTCCTCACCTTCCTCAAATTTCCTTTCCTCACCAAGACCAGACCACTCTTAACCTTTCTCTCAGCTGATTCAGAAAAAATCCTGTTGATACACCTCCTTCAACAGGCACCACAATGTCAACTTAACCCCCAAACATGTCTTCCTTTCCTAGGATATTCAGCCTAATATTTGTTTACTGGAGCGTAAATTTTATATTTCATTGTCATTCATTTGTGTGTATTCAGTCTAATCCTTGAGAATGATTTTTCCCATGTTTTCATTACTTATCTTTTCTTTTCTCTCTTTATTTGATCAGTGTTTCTGATTGTACCCATGTCACCAAGATCTCCTCAGTCTCCAAGATCACCAAGATCTCCTTACTCACTACAGTCCTCTCATCTATATAACTTTACTGTACCAGAAATTTTTATATAGATTCTTCCCCTGTGGTGTTTGTGTTCTGTAATCCTTTTGCTGACACCTTTTTATTTTTAGATTTTATTCTGCTGTATTTTAAAATCTGCTCTTCTTTCCCAGCCACACTGAGATTCATTTCTACTCTTTGTTCCTTAACGATTATATTTTTGTGGCACAATGATTAAATTGGAGTATACTAGTGCATAGTATTGTAAGTATTGTGTAATTTTTAAAACTAGGATATTAAAAATGTGGACCTATTTTAGACAGATATTTGCAACAACAACAAAAATACCCCCGCCCACACACATACACGCCACACAACACAACCTGGCTGTCCAGCATTATGATCAGATTCTTCCTTTAGATTATGTTCATCAAGTTTGCACGAACCAAAACAAAGAGAGAGAGTGTTACATAATTTGGCCACAAAATACAATGTTAGATATAAAGGATCACCAACTCTATACATATTTATTCCATTTGCTTGCTCATGAGTCAGTGTGCTGTAGCTATAAAAATCTTAAAGTGGCTTCAAAACCATTCATTAGAACCTCTACAGAGTGTTGATTTCTGAAGAAGTCAAAAGCAGTAGCTGCCACCATTTTAGAAACTAGCCATTTTAGCTACTCTAATTTGTGTTGCATCCATTTGGGTAAACCAATAAATCTATCAAATTTACATTCACACTTAAATGGCTACAACATCTCATTTTCATATTTTCATATTTTCTGTAATTCATCAATCATTTTACATGTTTACTTATGTATTGCTCCATACTTCATTCCAGTCAGTCCAAATGTACTGTCTTCCTTAGGTTATCCCACCATTCAAGTGGAACTGGAAACTCCCACTGGGTTGCGCTTCATGCCAACCACCCCTTTCCATCAAGATGATTTCTTTAGTGATATCTCTAGTATAGAGTCACCCCTTAGAACTCCTAGTAGACTGAGTGATGCATTAGTGACTTCACAGGGAAATATAGACGGTACAGCAGGAGGACCTCCAGTGGTGATTGAAGAAGATACTTCACTGGAAGACAGCAAACCTGATTTCCCAGTACCTAAAGAAAGAACACCTAAAGATATGTCTGTAGGCCAAAGCCATTTGGAGGAAGTGGACCTGAATGATTATCCTCGGTATCTTGGTAGTTATGGTGGGATATCAAAAGATGCTAAGTACTCAAAACAAATACAGAGTGAAGAGACTAGTCAAACAGGAGTGAGAACTGAACAGCATGAGAGAGAAAAGTCTGGTACTGATGAGGAGATGACAGAAGAAAAGCTTAAATCTCTGTTTGAGGACATTCATCTTGAAGAAGGAGTTGAGTCTGAGGAGATGACGGAAGAAAAAGTGTGGTCTATTCTTAAAGATGTTCAGCAAGCAGAACAGGAAATGTCTTCAATTACAGGTTGGCAGAGTGAGGCATCAAGTATCCATGTTGAACCACCAACGCCTGGGCGCAGAATAAGTGGTGAACTACTAGATCGGCTAGATGATAGGTAAGGATCTGGAATATAGATGTTTGTCTTCAAACAAATCATTTTCAATGTTATTTTCACTTCCAGATGTTAGATTTCTAAAAAAAGCCTTCTGAAGTTATTCAAGTTCATAGCATGGTTTTAATGTATTTGCATTTGTTACACAAATCTGGAACACTATCAGCAAGATCCAAGAAAATATATATATTTTTAAATACCTATCATCATATGGGTCAGATAACTATGCTTTATCTTCTGTTAGATGTAGATTACGTTTTCTGTAAAGGTCTGATCCAAAGCCCATTGAAGCCAGTGGAAACACTCCAAAAGTAATTTAGGTCAACTGATTAGGCCCTTAATACATATCTTGCAACTATGCTTCTCTCCCACTGACAGCTTTAGAATTAGGATAACTTAAAAAAAACATTTCTGACAACTAAATATCTAAAGCCAACATTTAAATAATTTGTAAAATATTATAACTGTCTTAAATGATGCATACAACAGGCTTAGGCATCCTCACAGCAAGCAAGAACTTCACTAGTTGTTTAAAAGACAGTGAAAATAAAAAGTTAAAAATCAATATTCACTAAACTATGCTGTTTAAGAATAGACTGTCTTTTAAATGCTATGTCTGTGGGTAGGTCTACACTTACCTCCGGGTCCGGCGGTAAGCAATCGATCTTCTGGGATCAATCCCAGAAGTGCTCGCCATTGACGCCGGTACTCCAGCTCGGCGAGAGGAGTACGTGGCATCGACGGGGGAGCCTGCCTGCCGCGTCTGGACCCGCGGTAAGTTCGAACTAAGGTACTTCGAATTCAGCTACGTTATTAACATAGCTGAATTTGCGTACCTTAGTTCAAAGTGGGGAGTTAGTGTGGACCAGGCCTATGTCACCACAACACTGAAAAAAAGTAATTAACAGAGGTTATGTCTATGTTGGAGCTGGAGATGTAATTTCCAGTTTGGGTAGACATACTTGTACTAGCACTGATCAAGCCAGTGTGCTAAAAATGTCCGTTTGGCATGGTAACACAAGTAGCAGGATTGGTTAACCGCCCTAGTATGTATCTATGTTTCAGACAGGATCATACTCGGCTGATTAGCCCACTCCACTGCTATTTTAGCACACTGCCTTGATCACAGCTAACACAGGTGTGTTTACCCACACTGGAAATTACACCTCCATCTCCAGTGTAGACATACTCTAAGTATGGTTAGCTTATTGTTTATTTATTAATGCCCCCTACTCAGTGTTCCCTTCCACATCCACAAATGAATTGGTGTCTGTGCCCTGCTCTCATGGGTTCTCTTCTACAACCCAGTTAAGCCAGAAGTAAATTGTGCTGCTTTCCTCTCCATGATGTGGAACTAGGCCAACAGTGTTAGTATCCCTGGGTAGCTGTGCAAAGGAAAGGAGCCTCTATGTGGATGTCTCCTGCCTGCTTCAGATCTCCAAAGCCAGGCAGATTTTGAGGAATGGGAGGGCAACCCCCCTGCCATTTATGCAGAAATACCGTAGAAGGAAACACCACATTCATGGCATTTCCACTCCCATACAGAAAGAGTCAAGCACAAATAATAATCAAGCCTGCAATAATATACTTCAGAGTACAGTCCCAGTAAAATGTATTCATTCGACCATGTGCATGAACTACTCTAGTACTTAGATGATCATCTGTAGTTCATTTTCTGAACAAAAGTGTAAAGCTCACTAGCTATCATGCAACAAGTGCACTTTCTGGAGTCTCCCTTCAACCAGTCTTCACTTCCTGTTTGTCATTTTCTTTGCTGCATTGTCATAATTTGTAGGAACATGGCTATGCTGCATCCCTTTTAAACAATTTTTCTTCACAAGAAATCTTAGATAGTAAGCTCTTTGGGATGGGGACAGTGCCTAACACATTGTGGATACTACCAGAATATGAATAAAGAAATATAATAATAATAATTAATAATTAATAACAAAAGTAATAAGTAGCTTTGAAATAATGTATCAGGATTGGTAGTTAATGTGTCTGTTTCAGAGCTAGGTGTTTCCAGTATTGTTGATGATATTTCTTTTCCATTTTTTAAAAGTAAATGTCTTTTTATTTAAAATCAATTAAACAGATTTATGCAGAAGAAGAATATGAACTATGGACAAACAATAAATAAACACTTTATAAAAGCAGAGTCCTGTACTGCTCCACTTCCATTCCCACACCACTCCCTAAATCTCTGTTCCCTTTGCTTGCATATCTTTGTTTTTCCACAAGTAAGAGGTTAATTTTTGCCATATCCCAAATTCTTCAGGATTGTAATTAATTTTATAAATAAGATGTTTATATGAAATAATTTCTGTCACATCAGCCTACCACACCTTTTTAAAAGTGGGCAGAGGAGATTGTCTGTTTTCCAATGGTCAATTGCTTTGCAGGATCAAGGGCATTCATAGTCTATTTCTTGAAAGACTTTGTAGTCCCATGCCTTTCATATGTGGTGAAGGGGTGGAAGGCACTACTGTAGCTGTTGCCCATTGTATCTACCAAGCCCCTCAACTTAATATTTAGGCTGGATTCTTGGTTCTTGGTTCTTGATTTGCACCTTTCATGAGTGAAATCAATTTAAGGGGTAAAATCCACAGCTGGTATAAATCAGCAGAGCTCCATTGCCTTCAGTGGAGCAACACCAATTTATACCACGTCAGGATCTGGCTTAAAACATTTTGATATACTTATTAAGGGCTAGATCCTCTCTCATTGAATTCATTGGGAGTTTTGCCATTGACTTCAGTGGCTGTAGGATTTAAGTGATGAGAAATTCAATACTGCAATGTGAATGATTTAATATTGGTATGATTTATCCAGAGATAAATTGGGTTAATTGAGAAATATACCTAATTCAAGAGATATTGTACCTGATTAAATGAATTACAGACAGGATACTTAAATGTGTGATTATGTCTTGTTAGCAGGATGTTTATTCTGTTTCATTAGCAATTCGATATGGTTTATTTACCAACTTTGTAGTTTTCTCAGAAAAGAGCTAATTATGTGAGCATCAGTGATAAATTGAGGTATACGACCAAATGCAGTCAGAAACTTCAGGGTAGTAAGTAGCAATCAACCAGTAGTGTCAGGTGAGTATATATCTCATATGTTCATAAGGCCACGTTGGTGGACCTGGTTTGTTCCTCTTTTTTTTTTTCTTTTTTCCCCCTAACTGGAAAGGGCTTAGAATAAAAACATGTGACCTGATTTTCAGTGTTCAGTAGGAACTATAAATTCTCAATGTCTTTGCAAGTGAGACCACCCAGGCAGAAATTACTGTACCTAATACAGGAATATTAAATAGCTTGATGTTCAAATATTACATTTAAATATTTGCTTCTTTGTTTTTAAAAAGTACAAACTGAGAATACAGGCATCTTGACAGCAAGCTAATTGTTTAGCATTTCTGAAATCATTGTGTGATTTTCTGTTGTTTATCTTTTGTAGCCCGGACCAATGTAGGGATTCTATTACCTCATATCTGAAAGGAGAAACTGGGAAAGTTGAAGCCAATGGAAGCCGCACAGAAACTACAACAGAAGTAAAGACTAAATCTTATGTTCAAGAGTCCGTAAACAAAGCGGGAAAACAGAGTGACAAGGAAACTCTGAAACCAAAAACACGAAGTTCTGTCCATACTGAAGAGCAAACATTATTAACATCGTATCAGAAATCTTTAGAAGAGACCAGCAAGCCAACAGTAGAAGAGCCTAAAACCTCTGTGCCTGTCAGCATGAAGAAGATGAGCTGGAAAACTCCTGAAGATAGCAAGCCAAGAGCAAACATCCAGGAAGAGGCGGGAGCAGCAACGTCTGAACAAAAGGTATGGTCCTGCAATTCTTAATCTTCTAGTTGAATACGTATTAATCGACAAAGTTTTGTAAACTTACAGTGAAATTCATTTTGTTAACTCATTTTTCTCCCTTTTAACACCAATTTCGTATGATTAATTTAATAAATTACAATAATGGAAATTAATGGTTCGACCACCGAGTTTTGACATATAAGTGGCAAGGGTGAAATAGTGTTGAGGGGCATCAAGGAAACAATTCTCCGTAATTCTCTGTATGGTACCCAGCCTTGCCCTCTTGGCTGCTCTGAGCTGTATCAGCTAGCAACAGTCACCATGGAGCATGTCTCCTTCCCATCCCTGACATGCCTGCTATGCTGGTAGCTGTGTCAAGGGTGGTGCCAGGAACTAGCTTCCGTGGTTTTATTCCTACAGGAGAGATGCAGATGGTTTCCGTTCTTTGTGCCATCAAAACAAGCAGAGCGGGGCAGAGAATCTTCCCCGCCTGTTTTTTCACTACATTCATTTTCAGGAAAATACCTTATCTAGCTGGTGAAATTTAACCTAATATTTGTGCTTTGTTCCCCTGACACACTCATCCACACTGAAAATGCACAAGGCCAAGCTGTGTGGTCTTTCACAGGTCTACAGAGAATTACCAGTGTACAAAGCACTTCTCTAGCAGAGGACATGCTCTTCCATCTAGTAATCGGTGTGGTCTACTGCCTCCCCTTCAGTTTACATTGCCTACTTTGCATGTCCCTAAATACTTACTGGGCATGTGCGTGTTCCACCCACAGCATCCTTTCAGCCAGTTGTCTGCTCAAGATGGAATTTTAGTGCAACTCTCAACAGCTGATTTCCTTCCCGCAGCCTAATTAAGTTTGTTCAAATAATTGTTTACAGCACGACAATTCTGTTTTATGAAGCCCGACAGCTGGAAGGTTACCATTGGATAAACAATAAGGCCACCAGGGAGCTAATGATCTATAAAATAGCTAAGAAAAATCTCAGGGCAGATGGGTTGGAGTTCCTTCCATCTCCCTTTGTCCTCTATACAGGGACTCTATTTTACTGAGGGCAATAAATTAAGGAATTATACATATTAAGTGATCCATGTAAATATATCTTGGAATTTGTTTGCAGTGTAACTTTTTCATTTGTAGTATGTACTAAATTTTTTCATAACATGATACAGTAAATTAGTTTAAATTTAAGTTCATTTTAAAGTGCTCCCTAATTGTTTCACCCCGCGTCCCTTTATACCCGGTAACATAATCATTCTTAGCAATTATGTACTGTACTATTGTATTTCATTCTTATTTATTAGTTTGTGACACATCTAAGCTGTAAAGTCCTTTACAGGTATTAATTAATTCTCTCAACACCCCTGTAAAGTAAAGACCTGATCCAAAGCTAGTTGAATCAATGCATTGATTCCTACTTACTTCAATGGACTTCACATCAGAACTTAAGAATGTATTGTTGTCCTCATTTTTAAAAAATGGGAATACTGAGGCAGGCAGCATAAGTGACTTAACCAAGGCCACAAATTGAATCAGTTGCATTACAGACACCAGAATTCAGGAGTCTTGACTCCCAGATTCATGCTTAGTGCACTAGACCCAAATGATTCTCCTTACTTTTAAAAATTTTTAAACAAAAATATTGTAAAAGCCCTTCATTCTACTTGTGTTTACACCAGGTAGTTACCCAAGTGTCAGAAAACAGGCAGTTGGCCACTTTTTATTCTCTGGCTCTTTTCACTTTTGAAGATTCTATGCTGGAATGTGGAAAATAAATGTGTGCATAGTTTCAAGACTGCTTTCAGCACTTCTCTTGTAGCATCCAGGAGAGGGTGATAGTTCGTTCTCTCTCTCTCTCTCTCTCCGCCCCCACTTCCCCCAAATAACAAGTAAGTCACCTTAATGACACAACCTTTGAATAAGCTGGATACTGCAGAGCTATGTGATTTCTGAGTCTCTCTCAAACCTTGTAAGACTACCAGACAGTTTGCTAGAATTGACTAGTGACTCTACTGTTATGGTACATCAGTGAAGACATGGGTTCTTTTGGTTTTTCTACTCTCTTTGATCTGAATGATTTGTAATCAGTAGTTAAATGAGCTATCACATATACTCACTTGAAAAGACAAGGAGAATTTCCACTATAATATATCTGTGAGGTATTCTTCAGAAGTGATCTATAAAGAAAAAAAGAAATCATAGTCTGATTGGGAAAATAGATGGACTTCAGGAAAAAATTACTGCACAATTTCAATTACTGCACAAAATAAGTCATTTGGCATTGAGGATGGAAAGGGACATTAAGAAGGAGCTCGGGAGTTTGCAATGGGATATGGGCTTTCATCGTTAGGCCACCGTTTCAAATTTCGGCCCAGAGTATTATGGATGTAAATCAAACCATTACTGCTGGGTAGCTGTTTGCTTGCTTGTGTGAAATGAGTTGGTGGCCTAGTTCCTAATGAACAAGTTCCACATTATAGAAACCATCACTACCGTTTCATTAACTGTCACCTTTATAGCTGGCAAAGATTCTTCAGAGAACCTACTAAAAAATGGTTTTGAGACATACTGGCATGGTTAGGGAATCTCTTCTGCCACTGCCCCAGCTGTACTATGTTCAAAGAATAGATGCTCTGGCTGCACCTTTCACAAGCATCAGGTTCACATGAATTTTATCTTAAATAAAAGGCGCAGAACTATTAAACATTATTCCTGTTGGAGTGCTGTAATAGTGTCATGGCCGCTACAAATGCAATGGCGGCAAAATTCCATCATAACTAAAAGAAGATACTTTAACCCCTTAATTAATGGCACTCTTTCTCCAACATCTTTGTGATTATTGGGAATCCATTTTTGTTTCCTATCACTTTTTATTATCCTAATTAAATTAAACTAATTTGATTTATTAATTTGGATAGCAGAAGTAGTGTGGTTAGCACATTACAGGTTTGTATTGTCTTGAGATGTTTACCTATCTGCATTCCTTTCCTCTGAATATTACTTTTCTGTTCCCCCCTCCCCCCCCCCCCTCTCTCTCATGCTTGCTTTCTTTGCTTTATAGATCATTTCTGAGAAATACTCTTTAGTTTTACATGCTGGGCTGGATAGACAAAAAGGAAGAGGTTTAATATATTTAGTTAGCAGAATTTTAATAGGTAATATTGTTCCTTTTCTCTCTCAACTTTAGAGTCATAGTGAATAATTGTAGAGATAATTACCATATTTCTAGATTCATAAAAAATGTGGCTGATACCTGGCCAAGTTTTCAGACTGGTCTCTACCACTGCATTGTGCCTGTAGCATGTGCACTCATTTTACTGCCACAGCCACCTGTATGCACACTAAAAAATTGGTCATGGTTTGTGGAAATGCACACTTTAGTGTATGCAAAGAACAGACACATGCACATGCTCAGATTTTTGTGATCACAAGTGGGCATTGGGGTCTGAATACTCATCTTACTGTACCAAGACAATGTCACAATTTAATCTTTCTAAATTACTTTATTAGTTTTTTAAAATAAATACAGACCGTAATTAGCCCTGGAATTATTTGATACAATTTGAAATCAGATAAATTTTGAGTGGGAAAGCCATTTACTCAATAAAATTCTACAAATGAAAAATACCTATTTATTATCTCCCTAGATCTTGACTGGTGTTTACTGTTTAATCATTCAGGAGGTAACTGACTTGTTACACTCATGGATCCAGTACAGTTTCATCCCTTTCTCCTCACCCGCTCTCATTTCTAAGATTCCATTTCCTATTTAGGGTCTTACCCAGTGCTCATGGAAGTCAATGGAAAGATATCAGTGGGCATTGGTCATGCTCATAATTCAGAAACCATGAACTGCTTTTTTTCCTCGGGCAGGAAATGGAACAATCTCTAACAGAACATTATGGGCCAAGATTTCTAGCATTGGTTTTGTTCAAACTGCTAATTCTTGAGCATAATTTTGCAAAAAGTTGTAACTTGTGGCTTGTTTGTTTTTTCTCACATCTATATTTTGTAAAAGTAAGATACTTGAGATTCATTTGTTCAAATGCATTTTGGGATTTCATTATTTGCCCCATATTTAAAAAAAAAAAGCTTTAAAAGCATTTAAGATACTTCATAAATGGAATATTTATCAAACTACAGCACAGCAAAGAGCAAAAAAGACCCCACAATAAACTAATGGGCAAGATTACAGACACCGCATACATGGTAGATACAGGATGAATTAACATCTATGATAACCTTTTCTTTCTCCTGGGTGTTCCCGCTCAGAATGTTTTGTCTTTTAAATGTGCTGTTAAAATATACTAAAACTGCCTTTATCAGGAATTTAGTGACAGTGACATTGAGATTCAGAGTGAGTCGAGCTCAGATGAGGAACAGAGAATCACTACAAGAGTTTATCGCCGGCGTGTGATTCTGAAGGTATTCTGTGATTTTAGTTCTAGAGGTACCACTGGCATGGATTTGGTCTTGACTGCTGTGCTAATGTTCAGTGTTGGTCATATCAGATTCCCTCTTGTAATGTGCTTTCCATTTCTGGTATGTATTTACAACTAAAATATTAGGTAGTCTTTCTTTGCCTAATCTCTAGCCTTATGGTTGTCTTCTGGTGGAAAACAATCACACAGCATTGCATTTTTGTCTCTCATAATGCCATTGTGTTCTGCATGGCATCGTTAACACAGTCACTATATATAGTGAGATATAATGGTATATGGACATAGGTTGATATAATGAAACTCTACAGGGTTGATAACCACTTTCCAAGCATGTCTGGTAAGGAACAGAATGTATGCACACAAGGCATGTGTGATATAAAGTATTTTGGTTTATCTTTCTTTCAATTGCCTAAAACACATTCCATAACTCCTAAGGGTAGGATTTAGAAACATAAGACATATTGATGTTCCATGGGACTTGTGTTCTTAAATTTCTTAGGTGCTTTAGAATATCTTTCCCATAACGATATTGGGCCTGATCCAAAACATATTGAAGTCAGTGAGAGTCTTGAGTGGGTTTTGGATTAATCCTTGTTTGATGTTTTTTACAATAACATGTTGATGGAATGTATTCTCAGATATAATATTAATTAATAATGTGGTTGTGACGGGTTGGATCACAGAAACCCCCTTGGGAGCTGCCACCCGATGTGCAAAGACTACCCCTGCTTCTGTTTTCCCTGCCAGCTCAGGACTCCAGCACCCTGTCTTGCTGAGCCAGACACTCCTGTCTGGCTCCAGACACAGATCCAGGGTCTGAATCACCTGTCCCAAAGCTGCAAGTTTACCTGAAAACAGCTCACAGTAGTGTGCTTGTCTTTAGGACTCAGATGCCCAACTCCCAATGGGGTCTAAACCCAGATAAATCCATTTTACCCTGCATAAAGCTTATGCAGGGCAAACTCATAAATTGTTTGCCCTCTATAACACTGATAGAGAGATATGCACAGTTGTTTGCTCCCGCAGGTATTAATACATACTCTGAGTGAATTACTAAATAGAAAGTGATTTTATTAAATACAGACAGTAAGATTTAAGTGGTTCAAAGTAGTAACAGACAGAACAAAGTAAGTCACCAAGCAAAATAAAGTAAAATGCGCAAATCTATGCCTAATCAAACTGAATACAGATAATTGCCTCACCAGTTCCAGAGTGCTCCCTTTTACAGGCTAATCTCCTTTTAGCCTGGGTCCAGCAATCACTCACACCCCCTGTAGTTACTGTCCTTTGTTTCAGTCTCCTTCAAGTATCCTGGGGGGGGTGGGGGTGGAGAGGCTCCTTCTTTAGCCAGCTGAAGACAAAATGGAGGGGTCTCCCCTGGGTTTAAATAGAGTCTGTCTTGTGGGTGGAGACCCCCCTCCTCCCTCCTCTGCAAAGTCCAGCTCCAAGATGGAGTTTTGGAGTCACCTGGGCAAGTCACATGCCCCTGCATGACTCAGTCTTTGCAGGCCGAGGCCATTGTCCACATGGCATCTTGCATGTCTCCAGGAAAACTTCTCATGTGGATTGGAGCATTCCAAGATGCATTGTTCCTCAAGTGTCTCCTGATCAGGTACTTAACCTGGCGAATTCCTTCCTAAAGAAGCTGACCAAATGCCTCACTGAGGGTACATCTACACTACAGGGGGGAGTCGATTTAAGATACGCAAATTCAGCTACGTGAATAGCGTAGCTGAATTCGACGTATCGCAGCTGACTTACCCCGCTGTGAGGACGGCGGCAAAATCGACTTCTGCGGCTTTCTGTCGGCGGCGCTTACTCCCACCTGCGCTGGTGGAGTAAGAGCGCCGATTCGGGGATCGATTGTCGCGTCCAGAGTGGACGCGATAAATCGATCCCCGAGAGGTCGATTTCTACCCGCCGATTCAGGCGGATAGTGTAGACCTAGCCAACGCTTACTTAGAAATCAGGCAAGCATACAGCCCATATTCTTAACCTCGAGTAGAAAATGATATATATGTACAAATAGGATGAATAGATATAGTAGACCATAATCTTTTGTGGAGATATGTTACATGGCACAGGCAGCACAAAACATATTCAAGTTATGTCATACATACATTTATAAGCACCCCCTCCCCATAAAGCCTTATGGGGTACACTGTCACAGTGGTGTCATGTAAATAAATACATTTGTTGTGTATATTTTCTTATACACTCAAATAGTTTGCTCTTACTTGCCCTAGAATAGTGGTGTTCAACCTGTGGTCCATGGACTACTGGGTGTCCGTAGACTGTGTAAGGGGTCCGCAAAAGGTTATTGTTACTATAGAACAGTGGTTTTCAACCTATAGTCCGCGGACCCCTGGAGGTCTGCAAACTATGTCTAAGATTTCCAAGGGGGTGTGTACCTCCATTTCAAATTCTGTAGGGGTCTGCAAATGAAAAAAGGTTGAAAACCACTGCCCTAGAACATTTACATAGTCAAAGGTTATGTCAACACTATCAACTAGGGCTGTGATTCCCATGCTGGCATACAAATACAGATATGTATTTGGCACGGCTAAGCCATGCTTCCGCTGCTGCTACCCGTGTTACCACGATTACACTGCTATTTATACTTGTGCTAGCTTGATGAGAGCTAACACCAGTATTTGTATGCGAGTAGGGGAATCACACCCCTAGCTTGTAATGTAGACATAGCCAAAAAATTCTGTATCTAAAACATGAATTTTAATACTCATTTATAGGATTTTCTTATAAGTTTTTATTGAAAAACAGTGATGAGGCCAGAAAGACAGAGCTGCTGTCATTCTTATATAGCACTTATGCTATAGTGATGGAATTTACCTGAGATATAATAGTTCATAGAATCATAGAATATCAGGGTTGAAAGGGACCTCAGGAGGTCATCTAGTACAACCCCCTGTTCAAAGCAGGATCAATCCCCAACTAAATCATCTCAGCCAGGGCTTTGTCAAGCCTGACCTTAAAAACCTCTAAGGAAGGAGATTCCACCACCTCCCTAGGTAACCCATTCCAGTGCTTCACCACCCTCCTAGTGAAAAAGTTTTTCCTAATATCCAACCTAAACCTCCTCACTGCAACTTGAGACCATTTCTCCTTGTTCTGTCATCTGGTACCACTGAGAACAGTCTAGATCTATCCTCTATGAAACCCCCTTTCAGGTAGTCGAAAGCAGCTATCAAATCCCCCCTCATTCTTCTCTTCTGCAGACTAGATAATCCCAGTTCCCTCAGCCTCTCCTCATAAATCATGTGCTCCTAGGGTGACCAGATGACAGAAGTGAAAAATCGGGACGCGGGGGGAGGAGGGAGGGGGACAAAAAAAAAACAAGCCCCTCCCCCCCCTGCACCAGAGGGTGCACTCAGACCACGTCCCCCGGTCCCCTCCCTCAGCTTGCTCTCGGTCAACTGCCACTCGTCCCCTCCCGCTCCGCTCGGAACGTACCAACGCTGCAGGTGGGGCTGGGGAGCCGATGGCCAAACGCACGCCTCCCCTCACACCCTACACTGGGGCTGGACCGGCACGTGTGGGAGAACCCACCCGACGGGACGCTGGGTTACTGGCCCTTTAAAGGGATGGAGAAGCATCTGGTTCATGGCCGGATCGCAGTTCCCACAAGTGCAGCCCCATGGCCCTGCCCGAGGGCCAGCCTGAGAGCACTGCCTCCACCCCGGCCTCCCCATGGGTCTCCCGTCCCTGCAGCATCATCACCCCATCCCGCACGGGCTACCCAGAGCGGCATCGGACCCCCCCGTCCTCCCTCCCAGAGCCTGCCTGGCACAGTCCTCCCCCCCGCCCCGCAGTGCTAGCCTCAGGATCCAGCAGGCAGGTCCCGTCCGGGGACCCCAGCACCCCGCACCCACTTACTGCTGCACTCTGGGTCAGTGCAGCGCTTGCACTCAGCGAAGCACCGGTCCAGGTGCTTGGCGGCCAAGCAGAGAGGCCACTGCGTGGGCAGGAGCAGGGCAACTAGGGCGAGGAGCAGGAGGGAGAAGCGCGGCCGTGCTGCAGCCATGTTCGCAGGGCTGGCAGCAGGGGGAGGAGGGAGCGTCCCTCTGGCTCCTGTCCGCATAGCTTGCGCGCGGGTCGGGTTGAAGGGGGCATGGGCGGAGGGGCTCGCTGCTGGTGCCTACAAGCCCCGCCCCTGCCTCTGTGCGTGCCTGGGGAGTGGGGCTGCAGCACTCTGCAGGCGCCTGCTGGCTGGCAGGAACTCAGCTGCACTGCCCCAGGGCCCGGAAGAAGAATTGAGCAGTGCCGGCTTGCCGCGGTCCCCCCCCCCAATATCGGGACAAAGTGTGTCCCGACCAATCTAAGGTCGGGACGCGGGACAAGTCCCCTAAAATCGGGACTGTCCCGATAAAATCGGGACGTCTGGTCACCCTATGTGCTCCAGCCCCCTAATCATTTTTGTTGCCCTCCGCTGGACTCTTTCCAATTTTTCCAGGTCCTTGTAGTGTGGGGCCCAAAACTTGACACAGTACTCCAGTTGCAGCCTCACCTTTAGTAGCATAAATTCCAGCTATTCATGGCACTTCAAATCAGCCTTTTTAGATTAATATTTGTACGTTCATGGAAAAGGGGAATCATGCTTCCTTCTTTAAAATCCAATGGAGGCTTGCAGGGGGGATGGCTGGATATAGCCCAATGGGAGTAAAATCTTTCTGTCATCTTTATGGGAGAAGCCTGTTGCCATCTTTCAAAATCTCTAAACTGTTCAGTACCTCTCTACAATACAGCAGTAATTGTAATCTGAAGTATTTGATGCAGCCAGAGATGAATAAGAATGTTGTTTCTGTTTTCACACTGGTCTGTTGTTGTGAGGGCATCATAGGGCAGTGTAAGCTGCATTGCACAAAGATTCTCCCCTGGCAAGATCCTGAGCTCTTAACGGCTCTTTTACATTGCTGCAGTAGCTTGAAAGGCTATAGTACAGGAAAGAATTCCTCCCTCCCTCCCTCCTTCCTTTCCTTTGTGTTCTGGTCAATACTTCTCACTGTTAGTTGTTTTAGAGGCCATAGGTAGAAATAGGAGACTGGGGCAATATTTTTTTTTAAGTACCAAAAATTCAAGCTCTAGAATTGAACTGCCCCAGAGAGGCCAATGTTCTCTTTTCCAATTAAATCATGCTGCCTCAGACTACTTGCCTGGCCCATTGTACTGCTGATCCTATATATTATGGTTTGGAGCAAGCAGTGCATTATCTTCAAATAGGGACACCCTTGACATGCTTGTTCACTTTTCACTCCATTGAAGTCATTAGGCGTTTTTCCTGAGTCAGAGCTGGGTAAGGATTTCAGGATTTGGCTCTTAGTGTTGGGTCCGTATCTTGATTCAGTCCTATTTATCCATATCAATAATAGTAAATGAAAGCAGGTGATTACAGGCTTGGCTGCTCCACGACGGAATAGCTGCTGTGCAGAGGGTTGCACATGTGACATTTTTTTATTGTAGTTTATATTGATTACTGTCTCATTGCTACATAAAAAGCAATAGAGGTTCCTATATGTCCCATGGGGTGAAATTTGATCACCTCTGGACTAAGGATAAATTCAGTCTTGTGGAAAAAGAATTCACTGGATGATTCCACAGGTAATGTTAGGACTAAATTACTTTATTGACTTTTTCATTTCTTTATTTCTGTTTTGTTCCTTTATATGTTGTTGTTATTGCTATGATTTATTATTTGCTATGTACAGTTATTGTGCTGTGCTGTGTTCAAAACATGGAGAAAGTCATTTCCCTATCCCAAGGATAGTACGATTGAAGGGCACAATCTCGCGAAGTGCTGAGTATTCTCAAACTCAACTCCCATTGGTATGTAGTACTTTACAGGATTGGACCATACATTTAGACAAAATATGTAAGACACATCTCCCCATATTACCAGATCATGAGCTAATCTCAAAATGGTAGAGAATTTTTTTCCTCTCCCTTTCCCTGTTTATCATTTGGTGATTAGGACTCACAAAAGAGGTGCAGGAGTACGGGCAATTAACACACAAGAAGAAAATAGGAGCTTCGGCCGTAAAATATACAAATATATAACATTTATAATATAATATAATGTAATGTATAAAATTTAAAGGCAGATCCAAACTCCAATGAATTCAATAATTACAATAATTGGTGACTCATTTTTATGCTTTTTAACAATTCTAAAGAAACAAAATTATTGAATTAGTGTCTTGCAGAAAGTCATGTGAAAGATTTGCCTTTCACTTCACAACCATTTTGTAATGAAAAAAATCCTAATTTCTGTACAAGATATTCAAATTTAACATCATTTTGCAAGTTTTATTCCCTTTACTTCTTGACACTGTTGTGGATGTTCTATGTTTTCTTCCAAAAATATTCAGAAACCAGGGCTCTTTTCCTTCCATTCTTTTTGATAGTGAAGTGAGAAAACAGGTAGTTGGTTCTAAGGGGTGTTTATCTTTGTCTTCAATAATGCAGCAGGGCAGAAGGATCTGAGCAGCGGTTTATTACAAACCAGCAACTCTTGTAATCTTATTACTCAAGGGAGACTTATTTATGGAAAGTGAAAATATAACCAAGCTAAAGGTGGCAAGATTTACGGGTGAATTTCACCCAGTGCACGTGGCCCTGTGCTCCACATCAACCCGTGCATCAAGGGCTTACATTGTGCATTCAGCCATGAGAGGGCCCTCTCTACTGGGGTGACTTTCACCCAATATGAATAAGACAGTAACTGTGTGCTCTAAATTTCCCCCACCACAACCTCATCCATGATGTGACAGTGTCAGTGTTTTGGAAACTATTGAAGTTACTGGTTTATTTTAACAAGTCAGAACAGAAAAGTAAAATCATAACCCTTAGGACAAACTGCTTATTATTATAATCACATTGTATGTAGATAGAGCTTTTTCTGCATCACCAAGTTCTCAATCTCAAACCACTTTCTGCTGCCCCAACAGAGGCATTTCTTCTTTTTAGCTCTGCACTTAAGTTTACTAGGTCGCTTTCCTATAGCTTTAGCAGTACATCTGTGAGCAGTTGTAAGAGTCAGCATAGCTGACAGACTTGCAGAATCTGATTAAAGAAGCCTTCCCAAGTAGGCCGAACCCACCAATGAAAATGACCTTAATGAGGTATTTGTTTCTTGCGATACAGCCACATAAACTTGAGACCACAAGATACAGTTGCTGCTTAAGAACTGCAAGAATGTGAATCTTCAAAAAAGAACTAGATATGTTCATAGAGGACAGGTCCATCAATGGCTATTAGCCAGGATGGACAGGGATGGTGTCCCTAGCCTCTGTTTGCCAGAAGCTGGGAATGGGCAACGGGATGGATCACTTGATGATTACCTGTTCTGTTCATTCCCTCTGGGGCACCTGGCATTGGCCATTGTCGGTAGACAGGATACTGGGCTAGATGGACCTTTGGTCTGACCCAGTATGGCCGTTCTTATGTTCTTAATCTTGAGACTGGTCGGATTAGGTGTTGATGATGGGTTTGGTTAGTGGGAGAACAGGACTCAGGGCATCTTAGAGCTGCTGCTGCTGCTGCTATGCAGTCATCTGCCCCAGCCTTTTGCAAAAATTTAATATGTGAAGGATCTTTTTACTTCATCTATTTCCTTCTGCTTTTAAAAGCAAACATAAAAGAAAATCAGAGCTCTCCAGAACCAAGTGTAACCTTAGGCACATTACTGCAGCATTGACTGTATAACCCCATTTAGTTGGAGATCCCTGAGAACACACACAATCTGTAAATAAAAGTTCAGAAAATCAATAGGGCTGTTGGAAGATTTAAAAAGAAAGCAAAATGCTGCTCCCTGGAGAGCAGCAAAGAGGATGCCAACTGCACTCCAGCTAGTATGGTAACAAAGATCTGGTTGCAAAGCCAGCCAGCCATAGGCATGTGCAGCACATTTCATTAGCGTGTGCACCCAGGGAGCCCCGCCCCCACCCTGCCCCTATCCAATCCCCCCTACTTCCCACCCTCTGACTGCCCCCCCTCAGAACTCCCAATCCCTCTTGCTCCTTGTCCCCTGACTACCCCCCTCCTGGGACCCCTGCTCCTAACTGACCCCCCAGGATCCCACCCCCTATCTAAGCCTCCCTGCTCCTTGTCCCCAGACTGCCCCCTAGGACCCTACCCCCTACCTGTTCCCTGACTGCCCCGACCCTTATCCACACCCCCGCCCCCAGACAGACCCCCGGGACTCCCACGCCTATCCAACTGCTCCCCGCCCCCTGACAGGACCCCCAGAACTCCTGACCCATACAACCCCCCCTGCTCCCTGCCTGCCCCAACCCCTCTCCA